>NT_176740.1:0-88880 GCF_000188095.3 Bombus impatiens | reverse complement strand
TCCGATGTCCCTCCGTTGATTTGTGATCTCGTGACCGGAAGAAAAACCCCACGAACACGTGGTACATCGCGCGCATTGCGCCACAGGAATCAGTAGGTACTCGAGGAATTTCAAAGCTATGTTAGCCCTGGCGAATCTTATGTAAATCGAAGAAGCGTGTGTTCGCCCGTCGCTTTCTCACCTTTCCTTCTGAATTATGCATCAGCAAACGGTTCAACTAGCACGACTATGTGAGTCGGCAGCCATCACAAATCGATGAGTGCCGTCAAGGTTATTTAACCATTCTAAGTCGATGTCTAAGTAAAATTATATGTACGATCGAAGGAGATGGCCATTTTCGACGGGATGAGGTATGCGAGGTGCATGTCGATTCTCGCGTCTGTAGATGTAAGTAAACCGTGGTCAAACGTGAGTTATGTAAATAACTCTACCCACTGTACAGGTGTATATATATATATATATATATATATTTTCTATATATATAAATATATATATAGAAAATTGTTCTTCGTTAAATGGCGAGGTTCCACAATTTTGTTCAATTAATTTTTTCTTGTTACTCACGACACGGGTGGAACGCGATCAACCTTGAGGAACGTAACGGAGCAAAGCCTCCGTGAAATTCCAAGGTACTGGAGTGGCGTGTCTGGTCCCGATTGACCTCTAGGAAAAGGATCATCTGTCCTCTAAGACGCTTAACCCAGAGCCTAGCTCTCGAGGAGTTTCGCGGAGGCATTCTCACACGAGCGCGAGGTAGATTGGTTGCAAGCGTTGAGCACTTGGAGTTGGCGCGTAGACCGACTCAACGTGGAGTTCTATATAGCTGTCGAGCCCCGTGGAAGCGCGTCGGAACGGGTAGGAGCGATCGGATTGTTCCAGGTGAGAGACAGAGAGGAATCGAAGAGCGTGCAGGTGAGGGCAAAGGGAAGGGAGGCAAAAGAAGAAGGAGGAGAAGGAACGAGAGAGGCGAGAGAGGAGTTTGTAGAAGGAAAAGGAGAGGAGGGAGAGCCTGTGAAAAGAGAGAGGCCGATCGAGCAAAGAGAAGGACCGTTGGCCAATGAGACACCAGGCCGGTGATGACGTCGTCGTTGTCTCACGTCGAAGTCTCACCAAAAGTCTTCGCAAGCCGCTAGTTCGTCCGCGGTCTCCCGACTGGACGAAGAGTTCGTCCTTTTCACGAACTTAATCACCGACAAGGTGGTTTTTATTTATTTATTTATTTTATTTTATTTTTATTTCGTATCGTGGACCGACCAGTGAAACAAGCCAACATTGGACTACGGATACACGGAAGGATCGTGGCTGAAGGAGGCTGCTGTCAGCCATGGGGACGGGTAAGTTGCTGCACGGTGGTCCACCCTGGGTACCGTCTGCTTCAAGGATTCAACTGCTGCCCCGATATGCCCGTTGCTTCGCTCAATTTTAACGATTCCATCTGGATTACCTGGTCGTTCTTGTTTCTCCCCCATTAATCCGCTACTCTCTCCAGCGATCGTATCTGATCCTTTTTCCTTCTCTCTTTTCGATCCGGTGAACACGGCGCTGGTCCGCCACTCGCCGGACATTATCGATATTCAGCGATGGTTTCTCCTTTCATTTTAATATTCCTGGTCCTTTTCGCGATCGCGAGATCCACAGAAAGTATTAATTTTAGTTGATAAAATAGAGACGAACGGTAGAATAGATAGTTCTCGATCGCTGGACCCGACGCTGAACGGCTTTGGCCTCTTCTAAAGTCAAGGTCACTCCGTAGGAATATTCGCGAGTGATTATATCGGATCATCGTCTATCGTAGATCGTTTGAAAGTCGTGTACCTTTCAAGGATACTTCGAAAAATAAGATAATTAACGTTACTGCCATCAAACGTTCTTGCGGTTTGTTCTCCAAAATGGACGTCCTTTATTCTTGCTCATCGATAAAAATATAACTTCACGAAGAATATTCGCTGTTCCTTTTCTATCTTGATCCTGGAAACTACAAATCTCCTGGTCTTGAAACAATTACGAATTCTCGAAGAAGGACGTGGAAAGTCTGTGCTGTTTCTCGATCTTCCGCGTAAAAGTATAACACTTTTGCCGATGCGGCATCACTTTCATCTCGTGTCCTTTCGACCGAGAATACGATACGTCGTATCGGCGGAATCATCCCGGTAAGATCGTCGATCGATCCGTTACAGTTTTCTCCAATCTGATCCTTCGTACGTAACGTATTAAAATATAAAAAGTATACGAAACGAAGACAGAGGTATTTGGTGAAAACGATTGTACAGGTGCTGTCGAATGCAGTTATGTCAGAGCGCACGATAGTTTCGACCTTTGGTACATCCTTTAGGGAGATGGTGTCAAGGATGTGCGCGAGGTGTGCGCACCATCGGATCAGAAATTATGCGACTACCTGGGCGTAACGTGAACCGGTTGCTTTTCTTTTTTTCTGCGCGTTAAAATAAATCCTCCATTTTCGTTTTCCCGTCACGTATTCGTGCCCCGTCCATTGCACTTTCTTCGTTCCTCCACGCGTACGGTTTCGTGCGTATTTGGCGATCGTTTCGTACGATCGCATCTTCGTGATTTATTTTTTTCATACGTTCGACCGATTACTTCCGGTTTCGTCACCGTACCCATGTTAACGGCTTTCGAAAGTACACGTAGTAACAATCGCGGCAACGTTGAAAATCTGGACCAACCACGTTGCAAATTTTCTTTCTAAACTAGTTCTACGTTTACTCGTTTCGCGATTACTTGCGACACGATTCGCTGGAATCCTCTTCCCCGAAAGGATTGACCAGTGGAAGACTGGTTCGTCTTAGAAATTGAATTCGACCGAGTCGAATCATCCACCGCTATTATCTAACCCGCTGAAGCCTCCGCTGTTAACCTTGAATCTCTCCCATGATCTCGAGTAGCCAAGTGGACGGCTGAACAAAGTGATCCAGAGATCTAAGTCGCTCTAATAAAATCGATCGACAAAAATTCGACAGTTCATCTCTTAAGAAAGAGATACAGAGGAAATGAAAGAGTAACATCCAGAGTTGTTTAATAATGAAGATTTCGTTCCTACGAAGGTAACGTAGCCCCGATCAGATCTAGTCAAAAAGTGTCGAATCTTAACTGAAACGTTCAATTCCATTAGATGAATGTAACGTGGTCGTACTAGGTTTCATAAAATTTCAAGAAATTGAGAATTGTAACGAAAGAATGTAACGAAAGAAAGCAGTGTATATATATATATATATATATATCATTCTATCGAATGTTTCTCTCCCGAATTTCGTTCTCATTTCGAAAGAATGACGTTCGAAGTTTCACGAACGCCGAACCGAAGCTATTTCCATCCGATTCGCGTAAGAAAGGACGACATTATCGAGGGGCGTTTCGCGTTCGCGTTCCAAGGTATCTGTATCGACGATCGATCCACTCGAGGCAACTTGGAGTACGCTCGAGTGTACGTGATACCTGAGGTGCAGTGAATTCGAGCAGACACTTTCTGTGACAAGTATATACATGGTAGAAGTTTGCTGGCTCGGATCCGGTTTTGCGGCGGGAGTGCGTGCTTTCACCGGTTCGCTTCGAAATCGACGAGATGTGCAAAAAGGATCCTAGGATGATGATGATTAAGCGGCGAAAACGGGTCGCGAGTGCCGCCAAGATGATGCTGTGAGTGAGTGAGCAGTTTCGGAAAACGCGAGGACGAAAGAAAAAGGAAGAATACCGCGAGACAGTGAAGGACTTAGTGTGGATCCTTTGGTGGCGTCCTTTGCGGACCTCGGACGGTCGTCATCGTCTCCGGATGTAACGCAAGTACCTATTTTTAACAGCGACCACCTGCTGACGCCATTACGTAAATTCTGTTGGCAATGTAAAAATAATCATGAATGAGGGAATTAAGACATTAAATTGTAGTAATAATCGCGATTAAGGGAATTACAATGATAAATGGTAAAAATAGCGTCAACATTTACATACGTGACTCGGTATAAAGTTCTCTAATGGACAGTTTTATATCCTTGGATCGTTCTTTTTTAAGGATTGCGTAGGGTGTCTAAAGATGGTAAATTTGTAAAAATAGTATCAAGATCTCGAAGTCGTTTTTGAAGTCTCTTCATAGATCTTTTTATATTCTTGAATCACGTTTTCTTTTAAGGGTTCTATAGGGGTTTAAAAACAATGATTTTTTAAATCAGATAGAATTTCTTCTACTTTTCACGGAGGATCGAAAAAATGGAACGAGAAAGAATACATCTGTTCTCTTTGGTGAATTGGTTTTTTGGGCAATCTTTTTTGCCGATGTCTTATCGAATAAGCAAGAAACATTGGATAATCGTATGGAATCATTTGGTGACGGTTCAAGGCCGCGAAGAAGCGTGACACCGATTCCTAACCGCAGATGAAGGTCACCGTCTTCGACCTCATTTTTTCTCAAAATCACATCCGAAAACCTTGCATACATAAAAAAGTCGACCATCGAAAAGAAATTTTATTCTCACTCGATCTCGATCTCACTCGATTCTGTCGGCATACTTTCGTCGTGTCAAAAATAGAACTTAAAAAAAAAAAAAAAAAAATCGGTGACCTTAAAGCGTACGTAGAAAAAAAAATAAACATATCGTTTTTTCTTTCGTCAGACTCGATACAAAAAATCGGAACAACTTTCGCTCCATTGCCTCACAAAATCGTTCATTTAAGCGTTACTTGAAAAATCACTCGGTACAAATAGGAGAACGATGACGAGTAAAGCGTGAATTCATCTGTCGTAGAAGAGCACCGTGCCGATGATTGGTCAGGCTATTTGTTCGCTTAAGTTCCAGTAGGATTCATCGTTCTAGGCAGAACTCTAGAACCTATTTTCATAGAACGACGCCTAACCGATCTTTGGCATGACACGAACCGGGAGGAGGCTCCATTATCTTGCAAATGCATTCCGAATACATTACGCGATCATTCGTTTCTGGCCCGCGCTCGCTAGCACGCTCTTGCGACTAAAATCGATTATACCGGTGTTCGTTTCCTGGAATTCCTCGGGTTGCGCGCCCGTAGCGAAATAGCATTCAAAAGGAAAGATGTACAATGAAGCCGTGTAGACCGGTACTTTAGCGTTCTACGCGTCGATTCGCGGCCATTAAAACGTGACCGTGCAAACGCGAGCAACATTTTGCTCGTTCATCGGTATTATCTTGGCCAAAGAAAAAAAGACAAGGAGCGAGAAGAATCGACGAATCAGATAGAGTTTTCGAAAGCGAGAGTTTGATTTATGGCATGATTTACGCGATGCTTTGCTTTATGCTTATTCGTCTTGTTCGAACGAGTTGTCGGTATTACGTGATTAGTGATTGAAGTTACTGCGAAAACGTGCATGCTACTACGAATTATGTATTTATTCTTTTCTGTGTCTATTATCGTCCGGTTAACTCGTAACGCTTTGAAAATCTTGAGAACGCCGTGTCAAGTAATATTATTTTTTAATTTCGAAGAGAGTCTCTTAGTTGGATTAAGGTTGAACATAGAGAAAGTCGGACAAGTATTCATCGTACGATGCAGCTTTTTACTTACTACGCTAATAGCTACGAGTTGTTCGGGAAATTCGTAGCTCTTCTGAGAATCGATATATAAGCTTCTACCGCGTATTTAACGAAATATGGTAAAAAAGGAAATTTCAAATAATTCGATACTCGAAGTGCTATATATTCGTTAAATAAATCATTTGCACGCTTTGATCGATAAAATTTCAATTCCATGGAAAATCGACAAAAGCGTAATTGTATATTCTTGCACACTTAATTTTTCCATCAGCGTACAAACATCTGTAATCTACCAATAACAATGCTTAGCAACACTGACCATTCTCTTATGTCATCGATCGAACCACTCGCTGCGATCGACAGCGAAAGGCATTGTCGAGGTCACGGTGCACGGGTTTGTCATTTTCCCGGTCACGACTCGAAACCCATGGAAATTGGAGCAAATGCGTGGGTATTACCGTGGGTCGACCGTGCGTTACTCAATCGTTACGATCTTGACGACGTACGCTCTAAATAAGATCGGATAAATGCACGAGAGATGTGCCGTTTACATTGTTACATGCAACTATTATTTCCACCCAGACGTTATCATAAAGGTGCGTGATGTTGATGTCGATTAATTTTGATTGTATCGACACGAACACCGACAGACACGTTGTACGAACATCGTATAGATCTTTTAAAGATCACAGATTATTCGCAAGAATAATCCTTCTGACTATCTCTCTGTGATGTTTTCATTCTGAAGATTCTTACGTCTGATAGAATTAGAAAAAAGAATCGTAAGAACCTGAAGATTCTTGCATTTGAAATTAGAATTTCACAAGGTTGGCACATTGCTCGAAACGATGGGAATGGTTGAATGAATGCTTGGAATCGCTACGTTTCATCTCGTTCGAGCTTCGTTGGACTGAGGAATGATCAGCTCGAATATTCTTGTGCGAATTACGCGAATGAAATGCTGTAAACAGAAGAGTATGTAACGGTATACACGTCTATTCAGAGAAACTCTTACATTCGAGTGGAAGTAGCGAAACCAGAAGACGGCGAAAACTTTCCTTGGAAATCGTTTCGTTCGTGAAAGGCTTAAATATCGTGAAAATCATCCGGAACGATTAGGTTTTGTGAGTCGTGCACGCACAGCAAAGGGTAAAAGTCGCGTGGAAATTTTCGTACATCACCTGTGACCCCGTTTGAACTTAGCGTTGACAGACAGCACACGGTTGCGTAATCGAGAATGTGTATCGCACGCAAAGCGCCCGTTTCAGACGCGCTTTTGCTTGGCGCATCCGCCGTCTCTGCTGGAAATAATTAATAAGCACAACATGGAGCCATCCTTGGCAGCGTTTAATTATTCGACTACACCCGCTTGGGAACGTTCACGACCGCGTATTTAACTCGATAGCCATTGTTAATTTTCTACGTTGTTCGGGAAACGCTGGATTTTAGAGAATCGGATGAACAAAATTGGACATCGAACGATGTCGATAAATTTCCCAATTTAAATACGTTAAATTGTTAACGTTAAACGTTAAATATTAGATTTATCAATTAACCTTTAAATTTCTTAAATTACCTTAAATTTATCAATTTATTATTATTATTATTTATTATCACGCACTAACACGTTTATAATTTACATTTGACAAATTTACGGATAACGCATTTTACACAATGGCAATTTTTGATATTACATTTACGTATTAGCGTTGTTGATCCCTTCATCAATTTCCTATTTGCATGGAAAATTTGTATATCCCGTTTATTCGTTATAGACGTCGATATGAGTTTTCCATAATGGAAATTATTCATATCAAATTCGTTCCTCGTAGCTGGCGAATAAGCGAGGATGCCGTTTTCGGTTCCCACGTATAAAAGCCTGGGTGGAACACGGACGAGGAGATAGGAAGTGGATAAGCAACAGGGAAATCTAGATTTCCACGTGTCTTGGTATATTCGTGTGAAAATTTCTCGATAATTAAGGAAGTGCAATTAAGCCCTCTTCATCGGAACTTGGTCTTACTTCAGCTGGTAATTTTGTGTCGCATGACACGGCATCGTTACTATACCCGGAATCGTTTCTGTCGTCCTTTCTTCTTTCCATTCGTCTCATAGAGAGGCTACGTAACAAGAAATTCAAGCCTTTACGATCACGAAAAGCAAAGTTTCTGTGGGGTGTTCCTGTAACGTTGTTCTTCATGAAAGCGGCACATATTCCACAGCGGAGTTAAGGTCGTTGCAGGGGATATTAAATTCGCCAGTTTCTGTTTTGTCCGACCTGTATAAGCGAGTTTAATTCAATCGCATGCATTGATGGAGGAAAAAAGAACGAAGCGTCTATCTGGTGTAATGAGGCAAAGCGTACGCGTTAGTTACGCATAAGACTAGAGCAGAGATCGGAGCACACTCTTTTTGCCAGCGTGCCTCTGAAGATGAAAAGTTATGAAAACGCTCGGCGAACCAGCTCCTGTATAATCTTTGCATATTTATGAGTTTCGTAAGTAATATTTAACTTCGACTTCATTCAATTATGCAGACCCTTGGGCAGTTTCCTCGGCCCAATTGCATCTTTGCCGCGCTTCTCTACTTACGAATGCAAGAGCACGTTTCGGATCGCTGATTGCGACGATCAACGCCATCATCTTTCGGAGGAAATTCGATTTTCCCCGCTCAAGAATATTCCGTGTTTTTGAAAATACTACGTGCAACGAGATTGGATGAAATAACCGATTTAGGGGACAGACGAAGCGTAAAAGTAATTGAAGGGTTCGAAATAAAAAGGATCCTTGTCAAGTTAATCTTGCTTCTATGGATATTAGGCTAAAATCGTTGGTAAAGATTGACAAATCGATCCGGATGGCTACTTTCTATCGGAAGATATATTATTTCAAAGATGTTCATTAGTTTAATTAAATCATGCGCGTCCCGGGCCGGTTGCTGGGCCACACGAAAATCACTAGTCGGCTACCGTATAATAAATACGAGTATGCGTGAGAACGATAGAATGTTAGAGTGAAACGATGATGATTAACTGGTCGATCGGTTAGACCGGTATCCACGTCAAGCAACGCGAAAGTGGCGAGGTGCGGTCGTCCATTGCCGATTATAGGCATCCTTCGTTTCTGAGACGCCACTCGTTCTTTCTCTCTTTCCTCTTCGTTGAGTCGATGGTCTACGAGAGAGAAAGGAAGAGAGAGTGTATCCGTTATAGCCAGTTGTTGGGACGAATGTAAGCTCGTGTTCGAGAGTAAATTTTGTCTGTGTGTGAACGTCGAATCTTTCTCCCGTCTTCAGGTTTTCCCCTCATGGATCTTTCTGGTCACGAATGAGTACATCTCGCGACCTTCTGCATCGCATGCCCGCAGGTATCATTCCGGGACACAGGGGGAGAGAAGGTGAAGAACGTTGGTGTACATTAGACCGCATCCTCCGGATCGAATCGTTAATTTTCAAAGGATTCACCTTATAATTTATAGCACCTCCCCCTCGAACATCTCGCGAATATTCTCATGAGAAATTTATAAATGGCCGTTTGAACGTGAGTCTGCCCGGAGGAAAAGGGAAAAATTAGGATTCCCTGGCCCTTTCTTTTTATCAACCCCGGTTGCAAACTTTCATGATTTATATCTCAGTTTTATATCGTTGTCGTTCTACTTTTGAACCAACGTTTGAAGAAACTCTTTTGTATAAAATATATCAGTAACGATTATGTTCTTCTCGAATTTAAGAATCTTTTAACGATAGAAAACAAGAACGCGTTTAACGAAGTTAAATTCCGTCCAATTGAAACCTCGAAATTAATTAGATTTTACGCAAAACCGTCAGATTTGTAGATCAGAAACTGGTTTAGATGTCTGTGATTCTAGAAACGCCATTAAACATCGATAATTATACAATTACAGGAAGAAATCTAATTCAAAGAAAATACTGGATACCCACAGTTATGTAGAAATATGATTTTCTCGTGTACTTAATTAACCATATTAAGAAAAACCGTGGGAGAAGAAGAGAAACAAGCAACCGGTATCCATGCTTCTGGATATATTTTCCTCGTCTCTCTCTCCCTTTTTCTTTCTTTTTCTTTTCCTGCCCTCGATGCTGCGTATTCTACTAGCTCGTATATCGCGCTCCTCGGAAGCAGAATATTCTTCGACCTTTCGCGGCCACCAAGTGTAGGCGCCATTACTTGCCTCCGGATCTCCCTTCTCCCTTCTTCCTCTTCGTCGTCTTCTTCTTCTTCTTCTTTCTCCTTTTCTGCTCATCCTTCGCCTCTTCTTCTTCTTCTACTTCTATAACTACTCGCGCCGTTTTTCCTTTTTCTTCTTATCTCGTCGGTCTCTACGAGTCAAGGACCGTTCTCAAGGAGGTCGCTCTTTTTAACCAGGCGTGTAGCTGTGGTACACGTTTTCCTTTGTCTCCGGGAATCGCTTTCGTATCACCGCTGTTACGTTGCCCAGACGTTTCCGTTTGCGTCGCTTCAATTTCTTGCTTCGACTTTAGGTAACTTCTCTTTGGTTGCAAAGAGGCATTCAAAGAACGCCACAGTGGAAAAAAGGTTAAAAATAGAAGAAGTTTCTACTTAAAATTCAGGATGCTACACCGTTTGTTTGCTTTACACCGCATAGTTTGCTCCGCAAATTTTCCGTCGTTCGTGAAGATATTTTAAGGAAACTTTCTTCTCATCACGGAGAAAACTAAAAAGTGTTTTGATCGAACTTTCGATTCGGAATTTTCTACCGTTTGTTCTATACGCAGTGTCGAAAATTCTTCTTGTTTTCTAAGCGATTATAATACCATTTATGCCCAGAACTTCAGGGAATTTTTCTTCAAACACAGAGAACACCGACAGAGGAAGTGAAATAAAAAATGAAACAAGTTACAATTTCATTTTCAATTGGAAACCTTTTAACGTCTCTACCGTATTGTTCGGGAAATTTTTCCTGCACTAAAATATCACATACCTAAAACTCTTTAAGTATGCACAGCACACGCAAAGCTTTACCTCCGTTTTTAACGATCACGCTTCCTTCTCGTACTTCGTACTCGAATACTAATTTTGGTAAATTATCGTAATATCCAATGCAGACTTTACCTATCATTAGGTATCTCTAAGAAAAAAAGGAGAGCACAACGCAGAACTATACTTAGCGACCAATTTTAGTTAGCTCTTAACGTTTTTCATGGCTTGGAGCAATCGATTCTTACTGAATAACCCCGTGGGTCAGGATGTCATGGTCATTGGCTCTGCAGGACGGAGATATCATCACGTACCTCGAAGCAAAGTGGTTCGTAATCGAGGAACACCTGTAAAGCAACGATATACGGCTAAGTTAATAGCCCGAGTAAATTTAATCATATCGATTCCTCAAGTTCCTCTTCCTTGTTCGCTTGCAACGCCGTTAAGAACATCCGATCGCGAGGTTCTTGGTAACGATTACGCGGATGGCACGTCTGTAAGTGTCACTTTTGCTTTTCTCAGTGCCTCTGAAAACTAGTTTGTCACGTTTCTTTCGAACGCACCGAAGCGTTCCACTAACTCGCCGATCTGGATTATTGCGATTGCTACTTCTTCCAGTTCTATCATTCCTTTCGAATCTTCTTCGCGCCACGTACAGCACCGTGCAAAAGTCTCGGACCACCTACGATAGCGATCTATAGATGGCAAATATTTTGTCATACTACTTAACCAGGAGGAAATATTTGTACGCGATGCTATGTATAGAAATGAATTTTTAGGTATTCCCGTCATAATGCCATTGGTTTGCGGTTTCTCTCGATTCATGATCTTCTTAGAAGTACTTGAATAAGTGAAATAAATGTGGAAATGAAATCGCAAAGTAGGGAATAAATTGATAAGATAAATATCGTAGGCCTCTGATTTAGAATTTGAAAGTTTCATATGAAATAAGACAAGACTTGCGAAATTTCACTTGTTTTATTATCAGTCATAGGATCTTTCTCATTTTATACAAGAATATTTATCGGTATTGCCAGCTTGTAAAGTTTCACCATTAGCATCGGTTTAATTGTGCAAAAAATTTCCTTCTGTCGAGAGAATAAAATAAGAGCACGCAAGATATTATATCAACGTTTCTTAGTATATCGTCAATAATTTATTTCATTCATAAAAAGAGAAGTTTCCGTTTATTGGGTGGTCTTAGAGATTATTGTGTTGATCTACGGTTCGTACCAAGAATTACGAGCGTGATTATGAATACGATTCCTGGTATTGGTACTATTCCTGGACGGTCGATTCGTTCAAACGTAATAGATGAATACGTTAAGTGGGAAATACGGTTCTTTAATTGCATTTTCACGGCGTAAAAACGAATCTACCGATGATCAGCTGGCTTCTAAATGTATGCGCCGAATTTGCATACAAATAGTAGGTTTCTGCAGGCCGAGCGTACCTGACGCACGACTAATTTCTAGCTGGCCGTTTGCTTAACTGTAAAACAGCGTCACGTCTGTTTACAAATTTGTGACGGCGGCGGTTACCCGAAAGCTCGTTGGCGAACCTGCAAGTGCAACGAAGTTCTAAGATTCCGTGTTCTCGTCTTGCATCACGCTAAGAAAGAATGTTGGAGGAAAGGAGTTATGGGTATGATCACCGGTGTATGCAAAACGTGAACCGATTTTTACCGTTGCAGCGACGAGTCTTCTAACCGCTAATGAAATTACAAACGATTGCATGAAAAGAAAAAAAGAAAAAAAAAAGAAAGAAATGTGCAAGGAGAAACGAACGAACGCGTTACGTAAATTATATTAGCAGAGCAAATGTTGGAATATTGAAACGAGGATGTGGTTCTCTCTGTTCGGCAAATAAAGTATTCCTCCTTTGACGACGATACAGAGGAAAGATAGCAAACCTATATGCATCGACAAGAAAAGCAATAAGAAGCGTTTGCGTGGTTTCCTTAATTGCTGTTGTACATCTTAGGCTTAATTAACCAGCAAATAGCTTGGTTAAAATTAAATCTACGCCTCGACAGAAAAAGAATGACGCATAGATATATAAGAAATTCATTCGGATAAAAATAAGGCTGAATAACAGCATTATGACTAAACATAATTTATGTAATTTCTACTTCCTCGACAATGGTCAGTCAGAGCATCATCGTTCGATGTTGCGGAAAAGGTAATAGGAATAGAAATAGCGCAGCAGAGCTTGCCGTAGGTACAGCTAACCCTTGTGTGTCTTCTGTGTACCACTAATAAAATTTCAGCACCGCTCGGTTGCCGGAAGACGTTAACAGAAGCCTCAATCATCGTCATGGAGTGTCTCGAGTACGCGAAGCCTTCGAGCGTGCTTGTTTATGCCACGATTGATTGTTTAGGATAAGCAGCGGTGATGAATGTCCACGAGAAACGGCAACAAGCTCTATCCGAGTCTGTGGCCCGGCACAATTTCCACTAATAATAATTCTCGCGAGTCGTCTAACACGTTCGCGATCGCAGACTAAGCAGAGGACTCGACCTTTCCACCTTTTAACGGTTACGATGCAATTATTCGAGCTTCGAGATGGCAGTGTCAAAAGGTCGCGGCGTAAATTACTTTTCGAGCTCTCTTCCGCGGTTCCGTTACGCGAACGCGTGTACTTACATACACATACGCGCACGGTGATTACGTAGATGATTTTATTATTTCATTGAGCGCCGGTGACTCTAATAACGAGAGTCATTACGCGACGTGATGTTTCCTTTCGCCGTGTTTCTCGCGTTGTGCTTCAGGAAACTCTGCCTTTTCCTTATGCTGACTTCTTGGCTGACCTTGCGGTTTCACCGACGTTCCTTATTTTTTCCGTCATCTGGATGGAATTTGAGAAAAACCCGGGAGAATTTAAAATTGCAAATTTCACGGAACAAATAAACAGAGATATATCGAAGGTTTTGCTCCGCGATTCTCTAGTTTCGTGGATGGTCTTCTGTAACTATGTGGCAAGTGTAGCCAATCGATGTGGTAACGCTATATAGGTGTATAAAACGAATCAAAGATGGCGATCGAGATTGCGTATATACATTTTAAGATTGCGAAAGATTCTATAGAATTTTCACGAACAAGCTGCACGTTTCTATGATTACATAATGTTTAGCGAATTTCGAAATTTGCGACACGTAAAGTTAGGTAAAGTGGATACATGAATCGGTTCTGGGAACCAACTGTCCCTAATTCTATGCTAAATGCTCATTCAGAGCTGCAGGAAACGAATCGATCGAAGATAGCTGGTGGATAATTCCCGTTTATCCGGTAATCTGTTTCCCGTTTCGACGAGGTGCGTCCTACAATGAAAAAATGGCCAGCGGCGCGAGAAACGTTAGAACGGTGAATTTTCGCAACGATCAATTTGTCCGGTTTAACAATCGGCAACACGTGTTAGACGGCGATCAGGAAAATTGCTGTAATTTTACCGTTTTGCAGTAGTCATCCAGGCGTGCGTACGCGCTTCGTCCAAACCGATAATAACGCAGCCGTTTTCTGCGCCAGTCGTACACCTTAAGTGGTCCATCGAGCCACGATACGAGTTATTATCCGCCAATTTCTGTTTCGTCCTCATCATTGTTCGCGTGTAATTCCTTTGAGTAATTTTAATTTGCGAGTCATTCTTGTCGAGTCGTTCGTCATTTCGACAAGGAACACGCACAAAACAGCACAGAGAACGTGAATAATAACCTTTCGATATTTCCTCTTCGCTTAAACATTTTCCCTATCTCGTTTCCCGGAATAACTTTCAATTGACTTATCGAGAAAGTTTCGTCGCGACATGAAAGAAAACGGTACGATATGAGAGTAAAAGTGGATAAGAGGAAAGATTTTATTTCAACCAGATCGAAAGAGCACTCTGGTATTACGCGATAATGAATCTCAGCGAGTGTGTTATGCGAATAACCGGTGACACGTTCTCGTAGCGTGCGCCTTAAGTGGTCGCGACCGGAGAGTTCAATGCTTGCAACAGACAGTGCGCGCTCGGTAGCTACGAGTTCTATAGCAATCGCGCCGATTACAATCGTGTCACCAGTCTTTCCATATTTAGGGAAAGCATCCGTTAAGTTATTCTACACCACGTGGAAATATCCTCGAGTAATTCTCTTACGAGGCAAGCGAACTAACGTTAATAAAAGATGCGTTACTTCGATCAAATCCTTGTACTCTGCAAATACATGCTATAAAGATGTTTAAACTTCCATGAATATCGAATCGATCATCCAATTTATCATACACATTTATCAGTCTTTTATGCGGTAGATTCCCACGGATCGAACAACCAGAACGTCTTACCGTTAGGTAGAAGAGATACACGTTGGTGGGAAAAAAAGCGCGACTCATGGGAGAAAATAGTTACGTTTAATAGGACGATAACATGATCGTCACGTAATGTCGAATAACTCGTTGATTAAAGCAAACGAAAGATTAGAGGTAGAATAATCGTTTTTACGATATAATCGAACCATCAACCATAACGTCTCCATCGTGGACAGAAAGTTTTATCGCGAGGATGCTTAAAACTGCTTACGACGTCGATAATTGGTATTTTACACCGCTTCGGTAATTAGCGTTCCTCGAGCTGGCTATCGTTAAACAACTTTCATGCCTGATAAGCTCGAGGGTTATGTGCTGGTGGGTTCTTTCATCACGGTTTGTCTCTCTCTCTCTCTCTTTCTCTCTTTTTCTCTCGTACCGATCGACCGTTTGAAATGGCTTCGTTTGCACGTATTATTCAAGAAGCATTGTGGATCGTCTATAAGAAGCTTACGATGAATGATTTTGTTTCGACTGTATCCGTGGATCGACTTCGGAACACCAAGCTAGAAAATTACTGCTTATCTTTATTAATTGCAGTTTGATACAGATCTTACTATCCCGTGAAGAATCAGAGTGTGAAGTTCTCTTCTCTTCATGAATTAACATCGTATATGAACGTAGAGGATATATACTAGCGTTACTTCATACAATACCACCTTGGCCATCATCAAGCTAATATATAGGTAATAGGCACTTGTGATGGCAAAACAGTCACACGTAATTTATCGCCTATTAGAAATTTTTGAGGATCGTATCCTTCATTTGTCTGGTATTTACACGTGTACATATGTATGTACAATATACAATTAAATTATTGTAGTATCATACAAGATAGCATCGTTGGATAGTTACTATCCGTAAGTCATAGACCACACGTACTAAGTGTTTAGTGATTTATCTACGGATGAAACTGCTACTAAAACGTGAAAAACGGCTACCTAAGAAAATGTATCCTTCGAGAAACTAACTTCGTTACAAATCAGTCTCGTCTTTTCCCTTTTTTACGAGTGCGCAATAAAATAAATCGCATTTTTCACACGATAATTTAAACATTCGACTAACTTCGAGTCACATGCATGCAGTATATTCGATTCTCGAATCGAGGCCAGAGAGACGAGCCTTGGCTCTCATTCGCACGTCTTCGCGCAACACATACCATCTGGTTTTCCCTCGTTTTTCTCACGTCCTACGCTCTTCGTTCAGCCGCGTTCCTTTCAATCGCGACGCAACGCATTTATTCATCGATCTTCGGCGTCATCGCCTTGTACGTGCCAAAAATGGTACTCCGTTCGATGAACGTGACGCATTATCTTCTCGTTCACGTTTCACCAGGTCTATGATGTAATTTACGACTGGCTGTGAGATTTCTATCGAGCGATACGATAGGTATCGAGTTGTTTATACGAAGCTAGATTCAAAGGAAAGGCGGACCTCCGGGAAATGTAGTTAAAGTAATTGTTGGAGGCGGGTTGAACGCACCGAGGAGAATTTCGATCGCTCCGGGACGTCGACGCGCGGGTGTTGCACGCGGAACCGTACGCTTCGACTATCATCGCGGAGCTCGAAGGATGCTCGCGTTACGAGGACCTTTACTGTTAGGCACCGCTTTACGACGCCAAGCGTCTCTTTCAGTGGATCGTAACAACACGGGCCAGCGCGAAATCCGTGGAAAACGTAACGGTATTGACAACGCGCGTACGCTTCGCGGCTCGACGCTCCTCCTCCGAGTAACTTTATTTGTATCATTCCACCGAGCTGTGACGCGTAGATCGTTGTTTCGTTTCGAAGAGTACTCAGTTCCGTGCTCAATTTTCTGTTCCCATTCTGAAAGTTCGTGGAAAGGAAAAACACGATCCTTGCAATCGAATTGGGGCCAGTTGTAATATTTAACAAGTTGACTGTCACTGTAGTTATCGGTGAACGATGGTAATAAATATTTTAAGAATGATTAAATTGACGTAAATCTTATCGACGAAAAAGTTTCCAATAACCAATTTCGAATGACGCGTACTTGGATGATGTTGCCAGATAAAAAATGCGTAAATAAAATATGATATTTTGCAAAAACATTAATAGCGCGGTATATTTTAATCTATTCTCTTTGTTGTTTTTCTCGAGTATCTATGATCAGAAATGGATGTTATAAAAATATAAATTAGTTTTTAAATACTTGATCTTAGCGTCCATTATAATTTTACTACCTCTCGCGTACGAGTACGTTTCACGCCTCTTACGAATAAAATATTCCGCAAAAGAAGATATCTGAAGAGATACAAAGCTTCTGATTGCAACGGTAATACGTTCAATTCTAAAAGTTGCGACTTAAAAGTAGTTGGATTCGTAATCATCTGAGTTTTTACGCGTTTTAGCGTGAAAACGCAAGATGGTTCGTATCCTCCAGGCTCAAGGTTGCTGATGGTGATTTAATTCGCTGGAAATAACGGGGAGATAAACGTCTCATTAGCATTCGGCTGGTGACGCAAGCCATATGTTAAACAATGGCCGTGCGAGTTTCAGTTCGTGGCCGCTTTCCACGTTCCGGTGTTGGGCTTTCGTGGATAGCGAAAACAAAACCACGTCCCTCGACGATGCCTCGTCTTCAGCTGCTGGACGGAATTGTTCGTTACCTCTCTGCTACTTCCTGAGACCTCGCTCGCATACGAATGAGCAACGTTCCGTTGCGCCTCGTGGCGGATTCGACGGAAAAAAAAGAAAGAAGCGATGATTGATCGGACGTTTCCTTTGTGTAAAGGCATAATTTTGCGGCGAGGTGTTGTAAAATACAGTCATCGAGTAAATTTAACAGCTAGAAAGGTCGTAAATGGACTGCAGGAAACTATATACATTAGATACAACGTAGGAAATTGAACTGGCAGAGATTTAGAAAGAAAGACTTTAATTTCGCGTGATGGTTACTAGTGTATAGTTACATGTAAGTCGTACAGAAACCCTAATGATCGACCTCGTACGCCGACAAGTACGAAAGAGTAAGGATGTTGTTAGATTATTATTTTTTAAATTCACTATCGGTTATACTGTCTTATTTTAATAAATAAACTCGTGGAAGTATGCCATATCCTTTTTGCAGACGTGGAATCGTGCATGAAGGTAACACAACATTAAGTTCATCATGCATCGAGGTAATGAAATTGAGAGACTTAGAAAAAGTGGAGTTAATCGGTTTGACTTCTGAGAAACTCGTATAAAATACAACGACCGTATACGTGTATTACATTTCTCACACGCGATTAACATTCATAAATACGTTAAAAAATTTTTAACGAGCGCAACTGAGAAATAGAAATTCTTATCTTCTCCTGGTGTTTTAATAAATTTATCTCTAAAGACGTTAATTACGAAGAATTCGAAGATACGATTTTTCGTTTCTATACATCATAGTAATGCTACGAAAGCTAGGAAAATAATTTTGCGGCATTTTGAGTTAATAACAAAAATTTTGGAATTGGTTCGATGACGAAGAACGGGCGATGAGAGCAGCACGCGTTACGCCAGTCTAGTTTGTACTCGAACCAACTCGAAGAACTTTCACTTCGCAATGGAATAATTCTGTCTCGCCTCGTTCGGCCGCTCTCTCGTTCTGAGCTCGCGGTGGGCGTATGTTTTAGGCCCGAATCACTTGCCGGCTTTTATACTTTGTTGATTCATGCCGGATGTTGCCACAGGCAAATACGATGGACGTCTGATCGTGTTCAGAATAGGAATTTCTTAACGCGCTGCAACCGAGTCTGATTCGGTTCGCACGCGGCATCGTCGACTGCTTCCTTCTCTTCTTAAAATAGCGATATCTTTATCGATACTCGTTTCGCTTGCAAACGTGACTCTTAATCGCGTCGTTTCTAGCCAAATATGGCATCGGCAGATGATATCTCGAAGGATAGCATATAATGCAAGAGCAACCGACTGCTAAAGTGTAAAAATTGTCTACTGAACAAATTAAAATGGAAGACAAACCACTGTACAGAGGTTTATCTTCTCATTTTCCACTAGGTACGATTTAATTAGAAAACGACGAACAAATTGATCTGCAACGATTTTAATCATCGTCGTAAATTATGATAGATGTCCTAAATTATGACAAAGAATATATACACATATACACACGATATTGTAATAAGTAAGCGAGTAAACAGTCCATGATGTTTTTTAATTTGCACGCTTTGGAACGATACAATTACTTGTGAAAAGAAGCGACGGGCCTTCAAAAACGTATGATTACAAATCCATAAAATTTCTCTAAAAAGCGACGAACAGATGATCTCAAGCGTTCTGATAGCTCTGATGTTAATCGCGTTTGCCTCAACACATAAATCTATGCGGAATATGTTTTCGCTGAAATAACGAGCGAAATTTGATTATCGAATGCTAATGAAGCTGTGAGTCTGGTTTCTAGATTTAATTCAACGATGTTTAAGTTAATCGATTTGGACGCTCGTTCACGAAGAGGAAACATTAATGGTCGGGATGTAATCGATCATCGGTTACAAGGCGATCGGTTAAAGCCAGGCTGTTGACCTATGCTTCCTTCCTATTCGAGAATCGTTATGAAACGACGCTAATTAACGCACCAGTGGCTGCTGACATGGGGAGTGGAATTAATTCATGACGAGATACACCGCAAATTATACGAATTACCGCAGTGATTATGTCGAATCCCGACAGAAGTCAGGTTCATTGCTTTCAGAACAATTATCAGAATCAAAAGTTGGCGAGAACGCAAAACCACTAAAATAGTCGCAAAATTTTAAGAAATTCGCCAGTATCGTCCATATGAAATTGCCATGATAATTCACGAAAGTATCTGAACAGCGCAAAAAATGTTTACAGATATCTTATCTGCGATTCGTGTTCCGTTACAGCGTTAATGAACTCTCGAAACGTTTTGCATAACACGCACGATGTATTCGTAAAAAGTTTCTATAAACGTCGAAACATTTTCACGAGCGACTTTCTTACGCAGAATGGCGAAATTTCACTCAATTTGCAAAATTTATTATTCAACGATATGATGTTGGTTGAACTCAGTGACTAGAATTCTAGGCTGAACGTCTTTGTCCACGGGAACCGTTATTGCGTTTCGTAGCACACGAATTCGTGTCGGTGGATGACGACGACAAGCTTTCGACTTCGCTTGCATTTCTCCTTTTCTCGCGCGAATCGAATCGGTTTTGCAACAGATAGGTACGCGTGACCAAGGTGAGAGAGAAAGAGAGTCTCCCGTCGTGTCACTTTTTCCCATTAAATCGGTACAACGATTGATAAATATTTATTTTACCGCGTGCGCCTTAACGCGCTTTAGCCGGAGAAAAGGTGAATAGCGTAATAATTAAGGTTCTGTTTCAAGCTTGACGTCTCTCGCTAAATACCTAACTGTATCCTCCAGGCGTTCTTCGATGACTCAGATTTTAAGTCTCTTAGAAAAAGTCGATCTTTGGCAAACGCAATTCGCTAACAGCATTCCGAGGAAAATTGTGTTTTAAAGCGACAAGAAAATAATTTATAGTTTCATCGCGTACAAATTATACAGCAGTTGCAATTCATTAATTAACGTAATGCTATATATAATAATGTAATAATAGCTTAACTCTGTGTATATGATGAACGCTTATTAAAACGAATACTTTTATAATGATCCGTAATCACCTAAGAGGAGAAATTTCCTACTGACACGCGCTATCTCGTACGCGTGGGACGATCCTCATCCAAACGCAGTAAAAAGAAGAAAACTAGTACGAGTTGTCGGAACTACGGACATATTGTGTCATATCTAAACGCTTTCACGACACTGCAGGAACCACGCAGCTTCCATAAAACGTAAACGAATCGTGGGCGATTCGATGAAGAAAAAATTTACCACATCGCAAGGATTAAATTATTAAGCCGGTTCGTTATCCTTGATGGCGCCGCTTGTTCATAATTACGTCGTTCGATTAAGCCACTGAATCTATAGGCACGTTCGAGTGTCGAAATTAACATAAATATGGAGGGAAATCGTAAACGACGTGGGCTGGAGATTTTAGAATTTTCGAAATCAGCATTTCATCGTATCGTTGATAATTAGATTGTGGATTTTTATTCATTTCGCGCGTGATCTAAAGATGAAAAATTGCATGGAGTGCGCGTAATATACGAAGATAAGGAACTGATTATAGTTTCCTATAGATAAGATAAATTTCTCTAACGAAATCCTCTTTCTCTAGTTACGGTCGTAAAAATATAAATTTGCACAGAAATCCGTAGCTTAGTAATGATGACTATAGACAAAAATCAGAACCACTAAAAAATAATAGAGGCTAGGAAAAAATAAAAAAAAATAAATAACTATAATGAGAAAATATAACAGAAATGGCAAGAAATGGAGTTATTTAAGGACCATTAAGAGATAACTGAAAGGAGGTCATGAAAAAGGACATCGACGAATTCTTCGCATTGACCCGTTCTTTTTTTTTTTGCAAAAGGTGTCGCAATGCAAGCGCGTGGGAGTTTTGCGTTATTTGCACGGGAGATACAAACGTGTCGAGGCACGCGTGTCACTGTGGCTGGCGTGTATGCGTCGCCGACTAATTGATAGGTTTTGTCACCGTTTCCTTCTGTCTGCCTACCGGATGATATCATTGACATGGTAACACATTTCACGCCGATACCCTTACTGAGCGCCGCGACAAAATGGCATGACTTTATTTGCATAAAGTGAACGCGCGTGAGAGTGCAACACGTAGAATTTCCCTTTGTTTTGTCTCGTTCTCCACAAGAGAAATTACGAAGCTATTTAGAAAAGCGGCTCGTAAAATGAAATGTGGTTCGGCAACGCTAAATTGGATAAATTGCTCTGAAAATTGTAGTTTCAATATTTTATTATTAGCTATGTTTGTATTGATAATTATAATGCCTTCTAAGCAATTATTTTCCCACTTTTATATGTACGAAGTAATGGAATATTTTATAATAACTCAGTTATTCGACTAGAAACGCTATAGGTTCCTTTTATAAAAAATTCCTCAATTATTCTCTATCAAAAATCCCAAATTAGAAAGTATCGAAACTTTCGCGATGTAGCTGAATATCAGTCTCCCAAAATCCATGCTATTTGATTCCAAAAAGATCTCCTCGTTCTACTAATTGAATTTCAACGATGTAACATTATCTCATTCGTTAGCGTTACCCAATTAAATTATACGATAAATGCTGAATTTCAAGCAGCGTATGGTATCATTTTGTTACATCACACTTTTTTCAAATCGCTTCCGTGAATGTTCCGCGCGGAATTGCGGAAATGGCGCGATATCGACACATCTGAAATTCGTAGCGAGGAGGGTGGTTAATTTCCACGATGAGAATTTAAAGTCAACCGACAGGTAATCCACTAGGTCTGCCAGCTGTCTAGTCGTTTGACGTTGTGGAGTTAGGGGTACAGGAAGGCATCGGTACAAGCAGAAGGGACAGGCCACAGGTGTATCGTACTCGCACGTTCTTCTTTGTTACGTTCTTCCGAGTCTTCCTTTTCTGGATCTCGTGCTCCCATTCTCATCACGATACTCGTTAACAAGCTCTTAATAAATATCAACGTTCATTGAGACTCTATTTGCGAAATTGAGAAATTGATGAAAGATACGATTGTTCAATTTCGACTCTAAAAGACTCAACTTTTATGCAGTCTACCCAATCTCGCTGTACTATCCACGTGATTAAACGCTCGTTACTCACGAATGAAGTTAATATATACAGACGAAGAGTACATTTGTATTGCAACATGAATTGTTTTGAGATACGACCAACAAAGGCCGTAAGAATTCTAAGGTACGCACGAATTCAAACATACGGCAAGGCTAAAAATAGGCATGATTCTCGGATTCTTCAGGCTTTTTCATGCTACGTCCCTAGTCCATTCGCAGCGAATCTTTATCAAGATCAGGACTAAATCGTCGAAGAAAAACTCGTAGGACGAGAAATCAAAAGCGCATCTTGCTATTTCTATTCCATCCTTCTTCGCCCTTCGTTCCGCCTCCTTTTCGCCGGTTTCTTCGATCTCGCTCTCTCTTTCCCTTTCTCCCTCGAACGTTTTCCCTGACGATCTTCCTCTTTTTTCCTAGCGTCCTTACCGCCGGTTCCCTCCTACTGTTCGTTTTTCCTAGCCATCTTTCTACGTTCCTCCTGCTCCTTCCCCTAATTGTCCTTCTCTTTTTCCTCGTGTCGACGTTCCACCGTGCTGCTCTCGCGCGTCCTCGATCGTTCCTCTCTTCGCGGCGAATCCTCCTCCCTGCACGTACAGTCGTTAACATTTCGCCGCGCGGTTAATCGCCAGCCCTGACTTATTGTGCGACGTGCCAGGTTCTGAGCTCGCGTACGATGCGTCCGTTCTGGGCTCGCCGCGTTCACCATAAGCCGCATAGCACGTAAAGGACGCCTTCCGCGAATCGCGTGCACCGGCGTCCCCTGAAAACTCCGCTTCCGGTGCCGTTGCATCGCCATGAAATCTTTATAGGTGCTTCGAGAACGACGAACGTCTTGGAATTTCTCAAATGTTTCTCGAATACTCGAGAACACAGATGTTGACAAATACTATACGTAACTCTAATAGTAGTACTTGAACGTTTATAGAAACTTTTTACGGATATTATTACGCGCGTCAGTCGAAACGTTTTGAAGTTTCGTTAGAATTGTTATACGTTAGAATTATTATACGATATAATACGATTATATCGATGCAATTTGCAACACCGAGAATGTACATAGAATATACAAGATATTCTTGTAAATATTTCAAACATCATCAATATAATGGCGATAGTCGTGTCTCGTTACGGTACTCATGCAAGAAGTTTCCTATAACGTACGTAACATATTTCTAAAAATGTTCTATAAGCGTTCGAGTACCTCTGCCTTTTATTGGAAGCATGTTTTTGTCGTTTTCAATGCTACCGATGGGGTTTTTAATGCTTGAATTTCGTTCGTCACGGATTTAAGGATGCTGCATTGAAGCTTGAAAGCGAGTTAAAGTTCCTTGCATGCCTATAATTAGGTACGGAGCAAAACCTGACGATCTTTAGTCACGAAGAAAACCAATTAACCTACAATCATCTGCTCTATCTGCGCATTGTGTTCCCAACGTGTGTACCGGCCAAGTTTCTTTCATTTAAAAATCTTCTCACACTACCTTTCTTTTTACCATAATTTATGTTGAATTTTAAAAACTACGAGGGAATAAAATATTCTTTCACTAATTTCCTTTAACCTGATATCCTGCTGTTGCATAACAGGTTGCTGCTAACTATCCTTGCACCTAGCGGCCCAGAAACGGGCTTCTTAAATTTCAAAACACCACGTAACCAGGAAATTAGGTTTTCAGGGCCAGGGCTAACGTAAGTCGATATAGTTAGGTTCGGGTTTATTCGTGAGGGGGTCGCGAATGCCGATGTACTGCTGGAACAGGTGTTCTCGTGTCGGTTCCCTCGGTAAATAGCATCGACTAGTTTCTTCATGTTGCACGTCGAGCCTGCATTTTACGTTTGTTCATCGTCAGAAACTTAATATTTCTGTTCGTTGAGTTTTTGCTCCTTCGTTATGCATCAGCGATCTTAATAATAATGTTTCGTTGTTGCGCGAAGGATTGTTTTTCGAGTGAAACTGACGTTGGAACACGATGTCGTAAGATCAACAATTGAACGAGCGTAACCCAGGAAATCGTTAAAAAAGTACAAAAGGGTTGTGTCTGTTTGACCACGAGTCATCGTGAGAGCGAATCCTATTGCGGTTCATCTTACGAGAAATGATAGAATTCTGCGGGATATAATTTTTCATAAAAATTTTGTTATGTGGAAATTAATGTGTCGACAGATGTGAATTAATTGGTTTCCGTTTCAGCCAAGATGAAACATCTTTGGCCGTTGGTGGCGTGGATACTTCTATTCCTATGTCCAGTAAGTAGAAGCGATTTTATTTCGTTGAGAGTATTTCTAATTAAGAGCATTATTTTCCTTGGAATTTTAATTAATCTGTTATTTTCTTATCTTTAATGGTTACACGTGCGAGCGTTTAACACGTTCTACATTGTTTTTGCGCGATTGTGTGTATCAGCGGCGGCGCATGAAAGAAAGTGTGTAGATTAAGATTTTTGAAGCGTAAAATACGCATAAAATTCATAGATGCAACTAGAAAAGTGATTTCAAATGTTCGACCGTACGCGAGGTAATATTCTAAACAGCATCTGTAACATCTTCTAGGCCGAATCTCTCAGAGGACTCGGCCACGGACTAAGGAGAGAAGTGTTCTTCCTGAACCTCGAAGACGGCTACTTCGGCTGTCAGGTAAACGAGTCGACGGACATCCTACAGCTACTGGAACTCTCCAAACTGTGCGACAACAACGTCGATTGTTACCAAGGGACGGACGAGCAACGCGAGAGATTAAAATGCACAGGTAACGTGTTATACAGTATCTTTGCTACATCCAAGGAAAACAACGCGGAAAAATAGTTGTCCGACCAGATCTTAACAGGAAAAGAAAGGCTCTACCTGTTCCACGACGCGATCGCGCTACCGTTACAATCTTCGCTGTTCCTTTACGTCATTCTGTTGTTCTCGGCACCGATTACGCCAGCAAAGCGATCCTCGCGTGAAACCGCAAACATACTTACGCCTCGCGCGTAACGCAGCCTCGTCATAGCAATTACGAGGAGTCGCGAACTTGTCATCACGTTTCTACTCCATCGAGTCTGTCTTCCGCCGTCGATTAATCGGCGACATTCATTTTTATTATTGTTATTCCGCTGGTGTTTGCACGCGCGTTAAACGCAGGCGTTTTGCCTCGACGATCACGAACGGATGGATGATGAACGCGTTACGTAAGGAAAACGAATTACTCATAGTAATCGACATGATTTTTACCCGATGCTGTTTTCTCATAGGATGACTAAGGGATTGTATACCCACGATGAATCGGTAATTGATTTACACCTTTCTGTTTGAGATAGACGATTGTACCAAGGAGGACGGCACCAGGTGTCTGAATGGCGTCTGCTTGGACTCGGTGTGCCATTGCAACGACGGTTTTGGTGGTTGCAATTGCCAGGTGCCAGGTAAAAACTCTTGAAACTAATCTTTTACTCGTAAATAATCTAATCAAACTTCTCAGAACGCTCAAGTCGTTTGGTCAAATTTTAGAAACGTTATTCTGTATTAAAGTACGTCGGGAAATTAGAAATTAAATAATAGAATAGTTCTCGAAGAACAATTTATTAATTAGAAAATTTTGAAATTGCCGAAAGCTACTGAGTATTTGTAAAGTAAATAAATCGGTCGATTTGAATAAATGAGAAAAAGACCGAAGTATCTGCTTTCGATAATTTGCCATGTTACCACTAGACAGTTGAAATTTAAAGCGCACCTTTACTAAGTTTGTCAATACGTAGTGGTCATATTTTATGGAAATGTAAACACATGTTGCAGACGAGAACGAGTGCAAATACCGTCCCTGTGATATATTCGCGCATTGCACGAATACTCTTGGTAGTTTCCAATGTTCCTGTTTCCCTGGCTATCAAGGCGATGGTTTCCACTGCGAAGGTACGTACGCGTGTCTGATCATTCTCTCTCGCACTCTATCATTCTGCTCCATTGATTTCTTACGTTATACGAGATCGTTTTATTTTTGCTTGGACGCGTGTCTACAGATATCAACGAGTGTGATAACCCGGTACTTGCTGCGAGATGCGTGGAAAACGCCGAATGTTGCAATCTCCCGTCGCATTTCCTATGCAAATGCAAACCTGGCTACATCGGCGACGGCGAGGTGCATTGCGAGGATGTGAACGAGTGCGCGATATCTGGTGCGTGTGGTGATAATACGGTCTGCAACAATATTCCGGGGAACTACACTTGTGCCTGTCAACCTGGGTTCACGGGAGACCCCTACGAAACTGTAAGTATTTATATATGTATACACAGGGTGTCCCAATTCTTTCCGCCTATACGTTGTCAGTATATTCTATGGGATAAAAAAAAAAAAAAAAGAAAGAGAAGAATCAGAAAGAAATGTCATACGAGCGTATGTCATTGGAAACATCGTTAAAGAGATACAATAGGAAAAAGAAACGATAAAGAAAATGAACAGCAACGAACATTTACTATGAAACAAGGTATGGATAGATCAGGAATATCTACGTCCAGTAGTAGTCAGAAGGTATCGTAATACTTCGATGACTATTGGTATATAGAAAGTATGTAGGAATACGAATTAATAATAAAAAATATAGACAAGCCTGTAGGTAAAACGATATTGTACAAACCTCACTGTGTAAGGTGTATACTTTCTTTTGACTCTCACACTGTACATGTATACGGAAAGCTTTTTGGAGGAAATAAAGATAAAATCATTGGGTGTTTGCATATGGTACAAGAGAATATTAATTTTGTGTAGTGTATCGATATCAACGAATGCGATTACGCGGGTGCTTGCGGAAGGGGTGCCTTGTGCGTCAATCTTCCGGGCGCCCACAAATGCGAATGTCCCGAGGGATATAACGGCGATCCTGAAGAAGAATGCGTGGACGTCGATGAATGTCTGCGCAGTCCTTGCGGTCGTTCAGCTGAGTGCACAAACGTACATGGCAGTTTCCGCTGCTCTTGCCCGGAAGGAATGAGTGGCGATCCTTGGGTAGGCTGTCACGGTGGGTAACTCGATTTCTAATTATCCGAAACATTTTCTTACTAACTTACGAGCCCAACTGAATTTCTATCGAATACTTCAATATTATTACGTATATATTAGTTTGTAGATTACATAGATTAGCTTATAAATCCTGATAATGGTAAGATAATGGTCGGAAAACAACGAAGAAGATCGATGCATTAAATATATTAATTAAATATATTAATTTAAATAACAATCTGAACTTCTTAATTATTCGAGATCCGAGAAAGACAAAGATAAATTGCAAAATATTATATACTCGCCTATTCGTTGATCCGCGGAGACGTACGAGCCTCGTTAATAGCGTTATTTTCGATAATATTAACAAAAGAAGATTCTTAACATAGATTTATTAGATAACACGATTAATAAACCATAAACAGATTAATTGAAACACGTAGTAAATAAATATTGACTAACCATCGCTGATAGATATAAACGAATGCGAGGAGGGTACACCGTGCGGCTCGGATGCTGAGTGCGTGAACACAGAGGGTAGTTTCGAGTGCAGATGTCAGACAGGCTATCAAATGGATGAAACGCATGGTTGCATCGATGTGAACGAGTGCAGCCGGTTGGATGCATGCGCGGAGAACGCAAGATGCATCAACGTACCAGGATCGTATAAGTGCATCTGCCCCCAAGGCTTCATCGGTCAAGGACTAACATTATGCGAAAGTCAGTCATCACCTAACTCATCTTATTACAATATTAAAAAAGAGGAAAAGTAACATTTTAGTCTCATTCTGTCACTGGCAATCCCCAGATATAATTTTTAATCGCCCAATCCCACAGTAACAAAATGATAAAATTAATGCTCAGCGCCTGATTAACCGTGTTGATTAACAGACGTGAACGAATGCGAGAGAAATCCTTGCGGCGAAAACGCTGAATGCAGCGACACGATCGGCAGTTTCGTATGCAGTTGCAAGGCGGACTACACTGGGGATCCGTTTAAGGGATGCAGCGGTTAGCAACTGAGATTATAGTTTTTCCATGAATTAATTACACTAATTGCTTGTTAAATTTGAGATTTTAAAACGGTACAAGGCAACAAGATATTATTATATTTTCTTCAGCGTTAATTCTTCTCTTCTATCCGTTGAACTTCGATATTGTTTCTCTGTTTCTCAGATATCGACGAATGCACAGCATTAGAGAACCCTTGTGGAAGGTATGCGATTTGCAAGAACACGGATCCTGGTTACAATTGCGTCTGTCCACCGGGATATAGTGCCAATCCCAATCCGACAGTCGCTTGTGAACAGGTAATTACGTTAATTTTTTGTCACTTTACTATGTCTTTTTTAGCAAATTTTTCTGAGATTGGAAAATGTTCATTATTTTTAACCATTTTTTTTTTTACTAAAATTTCATGGCATCACGTAATCTTTATTATACTTAACTACTTTACCATTTTTGTTTCTCTCTCTATTCATCAACTGTGAAATTACCAAATGTTCAGACCGACGTGACAACACTTTGCAAATCAAACTTCGACTGCGTGAACAACGCCGAGTGTATCGAAGATCAGTGCTTCTGCAAGGACGGGTTCAAAGCCATTGGAGCCGAATGTGTGGACGTTGACGAATGTCTTTCGAACCCTTGTGGACCTGCTTCGATTTGCAGCAACACTAGGGGCAGTTATCACTGCGAATGCGAGTCTGGCTTCGTTGGAACTCCGCCACACATACCTTGTAAAGGTAAATAAGTTTCGAATAATCGTGATGAAAGAATAATGTTAATTACAGACAGACGTCTATAAATATGATTTTACGTTTCATAGCACCGTGTGACGAAGTAACTTGTGGAGATCATGCGTACTGCAAGGCAGATGGCCACGAAGCTTATTGTATCTGCGAGGATGGCTGGACTTTTAATCCGAATGACATTGCAGCTGGATGCGTTGGTAAGTGTTTTGAAATGTTGTTAAAAATGATTAATATTTCAGCATTTTGATGGATAATCAATAATATTTGAATTCTCTTTAAATTAGATATAAACGAATGTGACGCGATAAATGGTCCTTCGGGACGTTGCGGTAAAAATGCCATTTGTACCAATACTCTGGGTGGATTTAGTTGCCAGTGCAAACCTGGATTTTCTGGAAACGCCTTCAAACAATGCATGGGTATACTATAAAATTCGATAATTTCGAAAATTCGAGAACAGACAATAAAAATTTACTATGTTATTATCCTATATTATTAAGATGTCTGTATTAGCACTGATGTTTTATTATCGATTTAAAATAGACGTAGACGAATGTGGCAGACCAGATGCTTGTGGCCACGGGGCTACATGCACCAACACCGAGGGATCTTATTCCTGCACCTGTCCAGAAGGGACCATTCCAGATCCCGATCCTTACATCAAGTGTGTGGGCATAGTTACCTGCGAAGTCGATGGTGATTGCCCCGGAAACGCCATTTGTGATCCACAGAAACGTTGTCTGTGCCCAGAACCCAATGTTGGAAACGACTGTAGACGTGAGTGAATTTTCTAGTCGAAACATCGAATCGTTATAGAATTTTTCTCTCAATTTAAGTTTAAAACTAATATTCTAGTTATAAAACCAGTCCTGACATCAGGAAACTGTATAGAATATTTTACGCTATTTTATTTTACAGAATCTTTTTCTACAGTTTTCACAAAGAATTCTAATATTTTTTGAATAACTTTTTTCATAAAATCAGACCCGTGCGAAGACTTATCTTGCGGACCAAACGCCCACTGTATGCTGTCAAACGACGTGGCCACGTGTTTGTGTCGCAGTGGTTACACAGGAAAGCCAGGAGTGAAGGGCGGTTGCAGAGACATTGACGAATGCGCCATTAATCCGTGTCCTCAAGGAGCGATCTGTAATAACGAGCCAGGATCATTTTCCTGTCAATGTCCCAGTGGCACCACAGGTGATCCTTACAGTGGTGGTTGTCAAGAATCGAAGGCTCCTCATGTATGCGGACCAAGTACTCCGTGTCCTGCTGGAGAACAGTGCATCAAGGATGAATTCGTGGGGAGCAGCGTTTGTATTTGTCAGAGAGGATATACTAGGGATCATGAATCTGGTAAATGTAGAGACATTAACGAATGTATGGAACTCAGAGATAAACCTGCCTGCGGTGTTAACGCCATTTGTAAGAATTTACCTGGGAGCTACGAGTGCCAGTGTCCGCCTGGATTTAATGGAAATCCGTTCTCCCTTTGCGAAGGTAACATACTTTTGTTTTTAACATTTGCAAAATTTATTAACACTAGAAAGATCGGTTTACAATGTGTACTTAAATACACTGCGGATCGCATATGTATTTCAAATCGTCACGATTCGGAATGATTCAATCCTGTGTTAGAAGAATATGAAATCCGGCGTAACCATTTGACAATAATTACAGAATGCAACAGTATCGAGTGTCAATGCCAGCCTCCGTATAAGATCGTCAATGGGAAATGTATGTTGGCCGGATGTTCCAAGGGAGAAAAATGTCCCAGTGGTGCAGAATGTATCACCATTGCTGGAGGAGTCAGCTACTGCGCTTGTCCCAAGGGTTACACTACCAAGGCTGATGGTTCTTGCGAAGGTTTATATCAAAATCTTCATTCTTCTTCGACCAATCAACTTCATTTACATTATCAACATAACCGAAACGAACGATGCAATAACATTCACTTGCAGATATAAACGAGTGTATCGTTGGACACCAAGTATGTGGCTACGGAGCAGAGTGTGTAAACCTGCCAGGATCTCATCAGTGCGTTTGTCCACACGGCTATGGCGGAGACCCATACAACGGTCTGTGTTCTCCGGCTCAGAAAAGATGTACAAGCGACAACGAGTGTAAAGCCAACGAGAAATGCGTGCAGCCTGGTGAATGTGTTTGTCCACCGCCATTTTACACGGATCCTCTCGATGGAAACCTTTGCAAGAGTAAGCGTCTCCATATGAAACACTATGCTCAATATCTGATTCGAGAAATTCGCGAGAATCATTTTAAATTATTGTTCACACATTTTTCATACATTTCTTAAATACACATACATGTTCTCTTTTTAATTTCCAGATCCTTGTGACCGGTTTCCATGCGGTATAAACGCAAAATGTACACCAAGCGATCCACCGAGGTGTATGTGCGAGGCTGGTTACGAAGGTGATCCTCAACACGGTTGTGTGGACGTGAACGAGTGTGCTAATAATCCCTGTGGTCACGGTGCCTACTGTATTAACACCAAGGGCGATCACATTTGCGAGTGTCCAAAGGGAACAGTGGGCGATCCTTACGGCGGTGGTTGTACTAGAGTCGCTGTGGCTAAGAACGAATGTTCTTCTAACGACGATTGCGACAATATCTTCGCTTGTGTCAATGGAAGATGCGTGAACCCTTGTGACAATATACCTTGTGGACCAAACGCATACTGCGAGCCTGATAAACATGCTGCCTGGTGTCGATGTGTAATTGGATTTGTGGAAGGCAAGAACAACGAGTGTGTTTCACGTGAGTATTATATCTTTATGTAATCTTTTAGCGCGTTATGTTCTTTAAGTGATTTCTCATACAGTCGTGTTTCTTACTATCCGTAATTTGTTTCAAAGCACGATCTTTTTGATTCATCGGAACGAGATGGTTCAGTGAACCTCCGATTACTACGCTAAATATTTTGAAGTTTTCATTAGTAGTTAGTATATATAATTAGTACTTTCTTCGGTTCATTCAGAGAGAATTGAGACTGAGGAAGGTCCGAACGTTAACGTTAAACAATCGCGATATTTTACATGATTGTTTTAATATACCAAAAAAAGAATTGTAATAACTGGTTTTACAGAGTGCGATGGTTTCGTGTGTGGCTCTGGAGCACAGTGTATCGTGAGTTATAGTGGACCAACGTGCAAATGTATCGAAGGTTTCATGGGGAATCCGTTCCCTGGTGGTCAGTGTCAACCGGACGTTTGTTCTCCAGAAGTTCCCTGCGCAGAACCAAGCGTGTGCATAAGTGGACGGTGTAAACGTCGATGCGAAGGCATAGTCTGCGGGGTTGGTGCATCTTGTGACCCAGCGACGAATAAATGCGTGTGCAATCCTTATTTCATTGGAAATCCGGATCTCCTCTGTATGCCACGTAAGTGTTACACGAAATGACGATCAAAGATTGATCGAGCCTCTCGTCAGACAGCATATCGATCAATTCCATTTTTCCTAAGTTTCTCAATTTAATATATTTTTCGTAATTTGATAGCGATTAATCCAGCTGTCTGTGATCCTGCTTGTGGCTCTAACGCACACTGTGAATATACGTTGCAAGAATCTAAGTGCGTGTGCAATCCTGGTACCAGTGGAAATCCGTATCATGGTTGTGGTGTGCAACAAAAATCTGATTGCTCCACTGCTTTGTGTGGCAAGGATGCACATTGTAATGCTGGACCGAATGCTGTTGAATGTTTGTGTCCGCCTGGATACGCTGGAAATCCGTATATTCAGTGTCATGGTACGTATTATTGAAGCAAAGTCACACTGCCCTTCCTTAAATTTTGGCAGAAAGTTCAAGAATTTTATAGTAACTAAAAAAGATATCAATCCATTTTTAAATCGTTTATACCCATTTGTAAAAGTCTTTAAAGAAAATTCGAGGATAATACAATAATGGAGGGAAATTTTATTAATTTCTTCAGATATCAACGAGTGTAATGGAAACGCTTGTGGGAACAACGCAGTATGCATCAACACTATCGGCAGCTACGACTGTCGCTGTAAAGAAAGTTACTTCGGCAATCCCTTCATCGGTTGCCAACAGGTCCAGGTCGGTCCTTGCACCGATCCATCAAGCTGCACCTGCAGTGACTCGGTACCTTGTCCATTCGACTACAGCTGCGTGTCTGGCAAATGCATAAATCGCTGCAGCGATGTAAAATGCGGACCCAGATCAGTCTGCCAGGATGGAGCTTGCGTGTGTCCACCTGGTTATAGTGGCGATCCCAACGACTTGATCAAAGGTTGTTATCTTCACGGTCACTGCTCTAACGATCTCGATTGTGAACCTCAACAGATCTGCTTCCAAGTTGGGAAAGGTGTTAGGAAATGCGTAGACGCGTGCAGCAAGTTACAGTGTGGTCCAAACGCATTATGTATCACCCAGAATCACGTGTCTTCGTGTCTCTGCGTCGATGGATACAAGGGAAATCCTAGCAATCTCGTAGAAGGCTGTAAACCATTTAAATCAGTGGTAACACCAAGATGTGAACACGATTCAGATTGTTCTGAAGGTTCTTTCTGTATTCTTCTGGACGGTGGTGTCCGCGAGTGTGTAAATCCATGTAGCAAAGTAGTCTGTGGTGCTCATCAGAAGTGCGAGCCTGATATAATTCCTGGTCACGCTACTTGCAAGTGTCAAGATGGCTACGAATGGAATCCGATACTATCCTCCTGCGAAAAACCATCTGTCCCTGATTGTATCTCCGACGATGATTGTCACACTACAGAAGCTTGTAGGCCAGACGCTCTTGGTGTATTAAAGTGTGTCTCTGTTTGTAAAAGTTTCACCTGTGCTATTAACTCCCAGTGTATGGCGGAGAGACATCGAGGTCGCTGTGAGTGTTCGCCTGGTTTTATCGGCAATCCAAACGATCGTCAAGGATGTCAAACACCTAGGAAAGACCAGTGTTCCACTGACAGCGAGTGTCCAGAGGATCAAACCTGTAGAAGCACCAAAGAAGGTCTTCTGACCTGTCAACCAGTCTGCAATTTCGTTTCGTGCGGTCCAAATGCTTTGTGTGTGGTGCATAATCACGTAGCTAATTGTGAATGTCCACCTGGCCTCTACGCTGGTGATCCCAATGACGTTGTAAAAGGATGTCGAGCTGTTCCATGCGTGTATAACATCGACTGTCCACCCACTCAGCTTTGCAATAGATTGACGCACACTTGTTACGATGCTTGTGATGAAAATGCTTGCGGTGTGAACGCTGTTTGCATCGCGGATGATCATAGGGCAATTTGTCAGTGTCCTCCAGGGCTGAAGCCTAATCCTGTTCCTGACGTCGAGTGCGTTCCTCTTGAAGCTTGTCATCCGAATCCTTGCCATGAAACAGCTCTCTGTGTTCCTGGACCATCCAGCAATCCTGTTTGTCAGTGTCCACCAAATTTTGTCGGGGATCCTTACGTGAAAGGCTGTCAACCGGAAGGATATTGCGCCAGTGTCAAGGATTGTCCTGTGCATTCCATTTGTCACAATCATCGATGCGCCAATCCTTGTGAAAACGCCTGTGGATTGAATTCTATTTGCGATATTATCAATGGCCAACCCACTTGCAAGTGTATTCATAAGTTTATTCCATCTTCAAAGGGCCCGCAGGATGGTTGCGTCCGCGCCACGAATTATTGCAACGTCGACGCTGATTGCGTAGAGAGCATCTGCCTTGAAGGACAGTGTATAGGTAAGATTTGTCTTTCCGATCAATTAATGCCAGAATTATCGATTTGTAGCATCGCGTGTACTACTCTTCGGCAATATGAGCCAATGGAAATTAGAATTTAGACGAGCAAGGAAAAAATTGCTGGAAAAGATACGAAATTCGTAATTTTGACGAGTTTTCTAGTAGTTCTAATAATAAATACGAATTTACTGTGCGAAATGTGATTGATTTTATTAAGAAAGATGTTGGTTGTTGTAGCTGTTTGTCGAGCGATTACCGACTGCTCTGCTGGTGAAAAGTGCGTGGATAGTAAGTGTATGGTACCTTGTGTTACTCATACACAGTGCCAAACTGATCAGGCTTGCGTTAACGGAATGTGCATTCTGGGATGTCGAAGCAATAAGAACTGTCCTTCGACGGAATCCTGTATCGACAATAAGTGTCAAGGTATCGAGGCGTGAAAAATTAATTTAACTCTTTGATAGATTCCAACCATCCGACGTCAATAACGAACGATTTTCCAATATTTTGTTCAGATCCATGCAAGAGGAAAGACGTTTGCGGTCCAAACGCGATCTGCAGCTGCACAAATCACGCTACCACTTGCACCTGTCCCCTTGGATTCCACGGAAATCCCACACCCCAACAAGGTTGCGTCAGAGTGCCGAATATTTGCGAAGGCCCTCAAGATTGCCCCAGTCAGCATCTGTGTGTCTCTGGATTCTGTCAATGTCAATGCAGCGAACAGGACAACTGTGCCGAAGGAGAACGCTGCAAGAACGGAATATGCATGAAAGTGTGCTACGGCGATAGTAATTGTTTGCCAGGTGAATTGTGCATCGATGGAGTTTGCGAAGTAGGTTGCACCTCTGACGTTGGTTGCAACGATAACGAGGTGTGCATCAACAACAAATGCAAGTAAGTATCGAATATAATATGGCTACTTTGGGAAGATAGTGGCAATAGTGCAAAATTGGATCAATTTGTATAATATTTTTATGAACTCAAATCATAATCGTTTATACTTGTTCTAAAATACTTTCTATCATTCTTATTTATAATTATTCTTAATCATTTCGTAAAATTCCTGTCGACAATTGTAAATTTTTTTCTTTAGATGCAGCCACGGATTCATTGCTGGACCAGAACACTGTCTGGACATCAACGAGTGTGACGATCAACCGTGTCACTCGAGCGCAGAGTGCGTCAATCTTCATGGATCTTATCGCTGCGTCTGCCCGCAAGGCACAGCTGGTGATCCTGTGGGAACAGGTTGTGTAATTCCTCACCAGTGCACCGTACACGCAGATTGTGCCGATTCACAGGCTTGCGTCCAACATAATTGCACCGATCCTTGCTCTCTGGTTGACTGTGGTCTCAACACTATTTGCTCCGTTTTGGATCACACGGCTGCCTGTCAATGTCAGCCTGGTTACATTGGGGATTCTTCAGGGTGCTTCAAAGTGGAATGTCTTTCTAACAACGATTGCTCTATAGACAAATACTGCAATCAGGATACTAACAAATGCAGCAGTAAGTAGCGACATACGTGTAATTTTACAAATGGAGTATGTTAATTATCGATCTGTTTGGTAATCGGCGTTCTTTTCTCATAGATCAAACATAAAGTGATAGTTTCTCTCTCATACTTATCGACAATTCATTTATTCAGGTCCTTGTAATCAAGTGGACTGTGGATATGGCAACTGCATAGCATCCGATCATTCTGGAATATGCAAATGTTATCCTGGTTTTGAACTAGCGGGTGACATTTGCGTGGACATTGACGAATGTTTGAAGAATCCTTGTCACTCCTCCGCGGTGTAAGTTACCTCACTATATTAAATATTCTTTATTTCAGATTTCAATCGAGTTTGCGATAAAAATATTACAATATTTTTTATAGTTGTCAAAACACGGAAGGCTCTTACGCTTGCATCTGTCCTCATGGTTTGGTCGGAGATCCTTTCAAATCTGGTTGCAAACAACCGGGAGACTGCTTCACGGACCTTGATTGCCCAAATACTGCTGCTTGCATTGATAATAGATGCACCAATCCTTGCGACGTATCACCGGATAGTCATTCGTGCGGAAGAAATGCCGAATGTTTCGTTCATGATCACGTTCCACTTTGCAGATGTCCTGATCAGACCACTGGCAATCCGACAGTAAGTATAAGTTACGAACAGAAAGAATGATTTGATTTAGAGTTGACTTTTGTTGGTTCGTTTAAATTACTGGAACACGTAGTTGTTCTTTCATTGCTCAATCGTCGCATTTCGTTTGTTAATTGTGCTCGTTTGTTCCTATTTCTGAATTTTAGACGGAATGTATTCACTTAGAATGCAACTATCACAGCGACTGCAGTCCTTCCGACGCGTGTTACAATCACAAGTGCGTCGATCCTTGTTCTCTTGCAAACGTATGTGGACAAGGAGCAGATTGTTCTTCTTTAAATCACAGTGCAGTGTGCACGTGTCAACCTGGCGGCACTGGCGATCCTAATTTAGGTTGTACACCTGTTCAATATTGTAAATCGGACTCCCAATGTGCTACTGGTTCAGCTTGCAATGGAGGAATATGCACTGGTAAATGAAAGAACATATTCTAAGAAGATTTAATTTAACGTACTGAATTCTTGAAAATTCCCTAAATTTCATATTCTTACAGCCCTTTGTGGAAGCACGAGGGATTGTATCGGCGACCAACTTTGCATCAATGGTCTCTGTCAGCCCACCTGCAAGAGCAACTCCAGTTGCCCCGAGTACCAATACTGTCACAACAACATCTGCGTGCAAGAATTACGTTGCATATCCGACGATGACTGCTCTTACGACGAAAGATGCATCAAGAACAACATTGGACAAGCAGAATGTCAGAAAGCCTGCGATCTACTCCTCTGTGGACGCAACGCCGAGTGCAAAGCGGACAATCACGTTGGAGTTTGCTCTTGCAAGCCTGGATTCTTCGGAAATTCGAAAGACGACAAGATTGGATGCCAATCTATCGAATGTGAGGTCAACGACGACTGCAGCGGAGAGAAGATTTGTGACACGCACAAGTGCAGGATCGCTTGTTTAGCTCACAATCCTTGCGGCGTCAATGCTATTTGCACAGCAGAGAAACACGTTCAAGTAATTAATTAATCACTCGATCATGCGTCATGTTCGAAATTTTACAAGAGATAATTGTGTTGTACATGTTATTTATCGTTTCTCAGATTTGTACGTGTCAACCGGGTTACACTGGAGAGCCAACTCATGGATGTCAATTGATCGATTATTGTTCGGATCAACCTTGCGCACCTGGCGCTGTGTGTGAAAATTCCAGAGGGTCTTATAGATGTCACTGTCAACAGGGAATGGTTGGAGATCCTTATAATGGCGGTTGTCAGCCACCGGTAGAATGTCTGCAGGACGGAGACTGCCCACTGACTGCAAAATGTATAAACGTCAACAACGTACCCAAATGTTTCGGTAGGTTTATGAATCTTAAACATTGGAAAGGATATTTTTTGATAATTATCTCCTAATATCAAAGACAGAGACTAAAAATCAATTTGCGCAACGATTAGCCGGTAATTCTAACTTTTTATCCGATGTTGCAGATGTCTGTTCACGTACACAGTGTGGACCAAACGCAGACTGTGTGGCCACTTACCACGCAGGAGCCTGTCAGTGTCGGTCCGATTACGAGGGTGATCCGAACAATCTAAGTATAGGCTGTCGACCTAAACCGGTTGTTTGCACGTCAGCCGTGGACTGTTCGCCCAATACCTACTGTTACGAGGGAATCTGTCGACGTGAGTATCGTCTAACGAGCCAGAGCAGTTCGTTCGCTTCTTTATTTGCTATACGATGGGTTAAGAGCAACGTGATCTGAAATTCTTGTAGCGTCCTGCCAATCGGACGAAGAATGCAACCTGTCAGATGTGTGTCTCAATGGACAGTGCTTGGATCCTTGCAACGTGAAGGCCGCGTGCGGAATAAATGCGGAATGCAACGTGAAGAGTCACATTAAACAATGCAGCTGTCCACCTGGGTTCACCGGTAACTCGGAAGTAGAATGTGTCAGATGTAAGTGAGAAATTTTGTCCTGGAGATACTTTAAAACAAGGATCTTCGAAGGGAAAACGTTGTAAGTGATACAATCTTATAATATTCACCCTTTCCAGTACCCGTGTCCTGCAGAGACACCACCGACTGTAACGATGGCAACACTTGTCGCGACAACGTGTGTCTTCCAATCTGCACTAGCGACAACGAGTGCGCCTTCAACGAAAAATGCGTCCAAGGAAATTGCCTTCTCACTTGCAGGCTCGACAACGACTGTTTCTTGGGTCACATCTGTCTGCACAACATGTGTGCGTTTGGTTGTCGCGCGGACGAGGACTGCAACGCGAACGAAGCTTGCATCACGAACAAATGCATCAATCCTTGCGAAGCCACTCCTTGTGGGCCAAACGCTAAATGCACAGTATTTAATCAACGAGCCACCTGTTCGTGTCCAGCAGGCTTCATGCCGAATCCAACTGCAAAAGTGGCTTGTTTAAGATCGCCTGGACCTGTTTGTCAAGCGAACAGGGACTGTGCGACAGGAACAGCTTGTATTGGAGGACTGTGCACTCCTGTCTGTTCTACAGACTTAAATTGTTTGAGTAACGAACGTTGTGACCCTTCGGGAATCTGTAAATCGTTGTGCAGAAGGGACGAAGATTGTAGAAGCGGAGAGATTTGCGAGGGATTGGTTTGTGTCATTGGATGTCGCGCTGACGTGGAGTGCCAGGAGAATTTCGCTTGTTTGAACAACCAGTGTCAAGGTAAGAAGCTTCGATAGTGGAGTTTATCTTTTTCCATTTGTATCCATACTATGTATATAAATATTAAAATATCGAGGTCGTACGTAAAAGAAAGAGTTTTGAAGTTCACAATATTATATAAAATACTTGCAAAGATAAAGATATTTATAAAAAGGATGCTTTAGGAAGTATCTGTATTAGGTAATAAAACTACGAACATAGCCACAGAACTTACTATAATAATTAATTATTTTAACATGTAATAAATATAGAAAAATTCTACTAACTAAAACCATAGAAACATCGTTAACACGATTGAATTAGACTATAGACGTAGTTTCATCTGTATCTTATAGATCCTTGCTCTCTTCCTGATGTTTGCGGAGTGAACGCCAAGTGTGCGGTCGTAAATCATCAGAAACATTGTTCCTGTCCGGCACCATTAGTCGGTGATCCTCTAATTGGTTGTAAACAGGCGTTCCTGCCTTGTAGCAACGAAGAGGAATGCGCTACTGGTCAGACTTGTTACGGAAGATCTTGTTACGCCACATGCAAAAGGTAAGCCGATCAAGCATTTAAGCGACGTGATTGTTTCTTGTCTTTTTTTGCGAGTTGATTTACTATGTTATTTGAAATTATCTTGCAGCGACGCTAATTGTCTAAGCGACGAACGTTGCGACGGAGGAATTTGCAAAGCCATTTGCAACAGTGACGATCATTGCGTGGCTAATCAGATCTGTCAAAATAGGCTGTGTGACATCGGATGTCGCAGCGATAATACTTGTCCCAACGACGAGTCCTGCGTGAACAATAAGTGTAAAAGTAAGTAGAATGCAATTAAAACGTAAAGATACCTATGTAACACGTTTGATTAATCTTGGTTATGTCTTTTATTTTTGTATAGATCCTTGTGAGGGTGGCAAGGCTTGCGGGGAATGTGCCGGTTGTCGCGTTGTAAATCACGTGGCACAATGCAGTTGCCCAGCCAATTATTATGGAAACGCTTTGATCAGTTGCGCGAAATCTATGATTCCCTGCGATGGCACTTGTGAGTGCGATGAAATTGGTTTTTGCACGAAGAGCTGCTATAGTCAGGATCAATGTTCTTGCGGGGAAGTTTGTCACTCTGAAAAGTGTCGCATCAAGTGTGATGTTAACAATTATTGTCCAAAGGTACCGTCTTTAGAAAATTTCAGATCCTCTATTTTTAATTATAATATTCTCTTATTGAATTATTTACGAATTAATTCGATGCTCTTTGCCCATAATTTCATAAAATCTTGAACACGAATATAAATGAATCCCAAAGAAACAGATCATTGGCATTAAAATTCTATTACTAAATCAATTACCAATTAAGTCGACGTTTTTTCTTCATAATCTAGACTGTAAATATTGATTCACGTAAAACTTTAACACAGAAACGAATGAATTCTAAAAAAAAGTATTACTTTAATGGAAATTCTATCATTAAATTACCAATGTAGCTTTCGTAAACCTTAAACACAATTTTAGTAAATTGTGCACAAAAAAATGAATTAATTCTTATTAACTATAAATATATTGTTTGATTTACAGGGATACGTTTGCGACCAAGGACTATGCCTCATTGGTTGCCGCACTTATTCCGACTGTCCTTCCTCCTTATCTTGCGTCAGTGGTCAGTGCGAGGATCCATGCTCAGCTAATGGATCTCCCTGTGGAACCAACGCACTGTGTCGTGTTTCGAATCACAGAGCAGTGTGCTTATGCCCAGAAGGATACCAGGGAGAACCCAGTCAAGAATGTTACCAATTGGAATGTCATCATGACGACGACTGTGAGGCCAACAAACGATGCAGCGAGGATGGCGTTTGCACAAATCCTTGCTTGCAACATGGTGTTTGCGGCTTCAACGCACAGTGCAGAGTAGTTAACAGGAAGGCTCAGTGCTCTTGTCCACCCGGACACTACGGAAATCCTAAGATCAACTGTAAGAAAGGTAATGGAAATTGTTCTTCCACTTTTTTCTTTTTCCTTTTTCGTAGAATTGATTTTTCTAAATATAATATTTTGTACGATGCGTTTTAGGTGGAGACGAGTGCTTAAGGAGACCGTGCGGCGTGAATGCGAAGTGCAGAGAGACTCTGAATGGATTTGAATGTACTTGCGATCCTGGATGCCACGGAGATCCTCATCAAGCTTGCATCTGCGACGGAGGAGAGCTGTGCAAGGATATGCGTTGCGGAGTGAACGCTGCATGCAGGATTTATAAGAATCAACCACAGTGCTACTGTCCATCGAATTATCCCTCCGGAGATCCGACGCAGGCGTGTAAGTATTTGTATAATAGATCGATTGTAACGATTTTTCATTATTAGTTATAAATTGTCATTGTTCGATAGTTATGATTTCTTATTACAATTCAGAGAAGTTAGCATTTGCAATGATTATGAATGTCACTTATACTAGTCGTCAAGCTTAACTTCCAAAAGAATTCTTTTCTTTTCATTAAAATGGTTTCTAACACAATCTATTGCAATGAAAAACAAAAGAACATTTCATTATCGACCGATCTTTTCTCTTTATTTTCTTAACTTTCACGTGTGCCTAATTTTTTATTACGAGTACAGGTAGCGCAGACAAGAGTTTAGGGGACTGTCGCACGAACGGTTGCGGTAAAGGGGCTGAATGCATACGAGACGGTGCGATATTCGTATGCAGATGTCCACCGGGTACCAGTGGATCGCCGGATATCGAGTGCACCACAGGTAAGAGACGGCCTACTAACTGTTTAACCGGGCAGATCGATTAATTTTCCATGTACAGCATTTTGTGACTAGCGAGCAATACTGACGAAACAGAGGAACATGGTCCGTAGAATAACCATGTATTATCGTCTTTAGTAGGACTTGAAGTAATACCATTAGAATGTATTAATCCAGTGAATCGTTTAACAATCGAGAGACAGATGTGATTGGACCAGTTTTTTAGACGATTCTATTATAACGTACTTATTACTATACATATTGTACAATATACGATACAAAGATGTACGACACTGGATTTTACCCACAAAATGGTCGCGCGAGAAACATACATACCTGTACATATATATCTATACAGTTAGGCAATACTGTACATAATGTGCCGAGGAAAGGAGGAACACGTTTCACACATGTCTCACACATAACTATTCATATGTAGAATGTTTATTTCAGTATCCAATCTGTCTTGTGGAAACCGTGTTATATCCAGGAAAAAAATGCTTTAACGAAAATATGATATAAAAAAGAAACAAAAAAAAAAAAAGATAACGGGATGAAAAAAAAGTAGAGACAGAGAGAGACGGCAAATATCTAAATTGCAACCGACATAGAGAAAAAAAAGGTACACATTTCACAGAGAATGAAACACCAGATGATCCGATTAATTTTTTTAGACCTAGGACTAATGATACAGATTGGGAACTGCGAAAGGGACATTCTCATATACCCATGCTTGTTATTTTTTTGCTGGATTTATCCACTGTTTTACATTATTTTCCCTCTTATTTTCTTTTAAATTCTGTGGGGGCTTGTGTTGTAAATATCGCTGCTTGCCAATTTATACGTATATATATACATATAATCGATTCGTTTCTCTGGACAACGAGAGGTATCCTGTCTCGTATTACGTCCCGGATAAAACAGTGTAAAAGTTCGGTTCTCTATTTTACTTCTTCACAAAAGCTACCCTACTTATTTCCGTATTACGAATACAAAGCATGTGGTTTATGTTATTTGTGAGAAAGTTTCTTTTCACAGTTCTTATAAATGCTTTTTTCTTTTTTTTTCCTGTCCCACCACCACCACCACCATCACCATCACCTACCGATTCTCCACCGTGTGACTCTACACCACGACTACTACACTACGACTCTCTCAAAAAACCAAAAAATCCAAAAAAAAAAAAAAATCGAACAACAATAAAAAAATGAACCAATCGTGAAAATCGTGGGTTTGTCGGTGATCTAGAGCGCGAATGCACCAGCGACCTAGAGTGCCCCAATGAAAAAGCCTGCATAAACCTGCAATGCGTGGACCCGTGCGGTCTCCGCGGTGCCTGTGGGATCAACGCCCTGTGTCGTGTGGTTCTGCACAAGCCACGATGTTCCTGCCCTCAGTGTTATATCGGTATGCCTCACACGGCCTGTCATCCAGACCCCAAATGCGAAACGCTGAATCCCAGACCTACGCCGAACATCGGTTGCTCGTCCGATCGCGACTGTCCAGAGAGTCTATCCTGTCATTCTCGTACCGGAGAGTGTCGTGATCCGTGTCTAAGTTCACAATACACCTGCGAAGTAAATAAGAGATGCCAGGTGCGGAACCACAGGCCCATGTGCGTGTGCAAATACGGATTCGTCGTGAACGAGGTCGGGGAGCTGACCTGCGCCCCCGACACGTTGACATGCACGAGGGATTTCGACTGTCCGTCGAACGCCGCGTGCGTTAATGGAAAATGCCAGAATCCGTGTAACGTGAGAAAGAAAAAGCCGTGTCCGGCTGATAAAACCTGCGATGTCCTGGACCACCGTCCCGTCTGCATATGCACACAAAACTGCAATCCCTCCCTCTCCATTTGCCTGCGAGACAGTGGCTGCTCTCCAGACTTGGCGTGCCGCAACTATCGCTGCGTGGACCCATGCAGAAACTCCACCTGTCCGGCTGATGCCCCCTGTTACGTGGAGGAGCACAAGCCTATCTGCAAGTTCTGTCCCCCCGGCTTTGTGCCAGACACTAAATACGGATGCATGAAAGGTAAACACCATTTCTCACCACCTATCTCTCTCTCTACTCTATTCTCTCGCTCTCACGCTCTACAATTCTGTATTCTGTTCCTATATTTATTCTATATCTATAGAGCTCTGTCTTCGTTCCACTTTTTTGGATATATTATATATATATATATAAATAGCTGACACAAATTACTATATTCTTTCACCGAATATTATTCACAACGATATATATATATCTGGAATATCTGTCTGACTCTTACTCGCCTATACTACTGTTATACTATACGCCTCACACCGAACATACCAGTTGCTACTTTTCAGGTTTCTTACCGTTCAAACGGTGGAATGACTCGATAACGTGGTTGATTCGAATGTTTCAAAGAATACGGTTTGATCGATTTATATATTTTGTAAAATGAGAGTGTTCCAGCGTCTGAATGGAAAAATCAGATGTTTCAGGTTCCAATGCCACATATACAACTTATTCATCCCGATACCTATACTCTCCTCTACTCTGCCGACGTCCTCACTGTTCAACGATTATTATTTTCTCCGTTACATCTGTCTCTGTAAAGACCCTAATCGATTATATACTTCTGACCGATAGCTTGTCTATTTATTACGCGAGCATGCTTATATAACTTAATATTATTAATTCGTAGAGTGTGTTTTTTTTTATATTATTTGGAGTAAGCCAGTAAATCGGACGTGATCGTAGTGATTAGTCTAATCGAGAAAAGAGTGACGCTTGAGACATTTTCAGCTGCCTCTTTGAGCTACTTCGACCTATCTTGGCTCGTTCAGCGTGTTTATATTCTATTGTATCCGCAGCAGTACTTCACCACACGCCCGACCGTTTCTGCGAGTCCGATGACGACTGCAGCGACACAGAAGCCTGTGTCGATGGATCCTGCGTTGATCCTTGCGTCGGCCACTGTCGATCGACAGTTCGATGTCGGGTTAAAGCACACAGGCCTGTTTGTGGCTGCGACCAATACGATCACACTTGTACAAACACCACCACAACTATGCAAACTTTCGATTATTCGACACCAGAAATCTACGAGATGACTACACTTTCAACAACTACGCAATTTACAACGATTCCGTATTCGAGTGAAAGTACAGAATCTTCGAGTGGAAGTACAGAATCTTCAAGTGAAGTAGCCACTGAAACTTCTGAGGCCTCTATGACAACTATGCAAGCTTTCGATTATTCGACACCAGAAATCTACGAGATGACTACACTTTCAACAACTACGCAATCTAATTTTAATATCACAGCATATACTTCTACCGTTACGGAGGAAAGTACGATTCCATATTCGAGTGAAAGTACAGAATCTTCAAGTGAAGCTTCTGAGGCCTCTATGACAACTATACAAACTTTTAACTATTCGACACCAGAAACTTACGGGATGACTACATCCTCAACAACTACGCAATCTAATTTTAATAACACAGCATATACTGTTTCTATTGTTATGGAGGAAAGTACAACAACCTCGTATTTCAGTGAAAGTACAGAATCTTCGAGCGAAGTAATCACTGGAATTTCTGAGACATCTATTATTCAAGAAAGTACATCCGTCTCCATGGAAAGCAAACCAACTTTAAGTACAACAGTAGCGGATGATGTATTTAAAACTTCCACGACGCTGACAACAGATGTCGAAGGTGTAGAAAGTACTACTGCTTCAGACATCTCAGAAGTGTTTACTGTTAAAGATATTTCCGAAGAAAGTACCGAAATTATTCCAACAGTGAAAGATATTGAATTCAGTAGTGAGAAATTTTCTAAGAGTGAGACAACTACTATGTCTTATGTTACTGAAATGACCTTTACTACGAATTTAATGAAAGAAACGAATGTAAGTACAGAAGTAACTGAACCGACAAAAGTGCAGATAGTCACTCCTGTTACATATGTTTATCCTCCAGATGAGACGTTGCCATTGGGTCATGTTGTTACTGTTACTCCGATATGTGTAGGTGAGTATACTACAGAAGTGCCAGAGATTACTGAATCGACAAGTATGTCTAGCAGTTTTATTGAGAATGTTACAATGGGTGAAAGTTCCAGTACAATGGAATTGATTACTGAGAATTTAAATATAGCAACGACAGAAAATGTAACATTGATAACTGTGACAGCAGAATATCCTCTGAAAAATGAAACAACAATTGAGTCAACGACAGAGACGTCGCAAATAACAGGGGAATATTCGACAGAGCCATTTTACCATTACACAACTTTAGAATCTCCTACGAGTAAATTGGAAACAACTACTGAAAGATCAACCGAACGATCTTTTGTAACAGATTTTTTCACGAAAGAACCTTCAGTAACAATGTATTCTACGGAAGAATCTTTGGAAACCTCAACGATTGAACAGCCACGAACAATAATGCAATATATTACGAATCAACCTTCTACAACTAGTCAGTTTTCTATCGAACAACAATCAACGACAACACAATATTCAACAGAACAATCTTTTACAACTCTAAAGTATTCAACAGAATCACCATTGACAACTGATCAATATACCATTAAACAAGAATTAACAACAACGCAATATCCTGAAAAATCTTCTACAACTTCACAATATTCAACAGAACATCTTTCAACGACTGAACAATACACCACGGAACAATCTACAACTAATGAATATGTCATCGAACAACAACCATCGACAATACAGTATTCAACAGAACTCTCAACTGAACATACCACGGAACAACCTTCAACAGTTCAACAATATTCTACGGAACAGCCACAAACAACTATACAATATTCCACGGAACACTTACGAACAACAACACAATACTCAACGGAACAACCCCCAACAACTATTGGATATTTCATCGAACAACAACCAGCAACAACACGGTATTCAACAGAACTCTCAACTACTGAACATATCACGGAACAACCTTCAACAGTTCAACAATATTCTACGGAACAGCCACAAACAACTATACAATATTCCACGGAACACTTACGAACAACAACACAATACTCAACGGAACAACCACCAACAACTATTGAATATTCCATCGAACAACAACCAACAACTATACAGTATTCAACAGAGCTTTCAACCACTGAACATATCACGGAACAACCTTCAACAGTTCAACAATATTCTACGGAACAGCCACAAACAACTATACAATATTCCACGGAACACTTACGAACAACAACGCAATACTCAACGGATCAACCCCGAACAACTAATCGATATTCCACCGAACAACAACAAACAACTATACAGTATTCAACAGAGCTCTCAACTACTGAACATATCACGGAACAACCTTCAACAGTTCAACAATATTCTACGGAACAGCCACAAACAACTATACAATATTCCACGGAACATTTACGTACAACAACACAATATTCAACGGAACAACCCCCAACAACTATTGAATATTCCATTGAACAACAACCAACAACTATACAGTATTCAACAGAGCTTTCAACCACTGAACATATCACGGAACAACCTTCAACAGTTCAACAATATTCTACGGAACAGCCACAAACAACTATACAATATTCCACGGAACACTTACGAACAACAACGCAATACTCAACGGAACAACCTCGAACAACTAATCGGTATTCCACCGAACAACAACAAACAACTATACAGTATTCAACAGAGCTCTCAACTACTGAACATATCACGGAACAACCTTCAACAGTTCAACAATATTCTACGGAACAGCCACAAACAACTATACAATATTCCACGGAACACTTACGAACAACAACGCAATACTCAACGGAACAACCTCGAACAACTAATCGGTATTCCACCGAACAACAACAAACAACTATACAGTATTCAACAGAGCTTTCAACCACTGAACATATCACGGAACAACCTTCAACAGTTCAACAATATTCTACGAAACAACCTCCAACAAGTAATCGATATTTCACCGAACAACAACAAACAACTATACAGTATTCAACAGAGCTCTCAACCATTGAACATACCACGGAACAGCCTTCAACAATTCAACAATATTCCACGGAGCAGCCACAAACAACGATGCAATATTCCACAGAATACTTACGAACAACAACGCAATATTCCACGGAACAACCTTCAACAACTAATCCATATTTCACCGAACAACAACCAGCAACAACACGGTATTCAACAGAACTCTCAACTACTGAGGAACAACGTCCAACAATCCAACAGTATTCCACGGAACAGACACACACAACAATACAATATTCCACGGAACAACCTACAATAACTGTACCATACTCCACAGAGCTAGAACAATATTTCACAGAGTCATATCCCACATTAACAACTCCTATAAATACTCCAGGGCAGATACCTTGTGACCAAACCACCATCAATGATTCCGAATGTAATATCTGTTTGAACGATACGTGTCGGCCCGTGTGCTTCAACCTAACAGTGAACCAGAGTACACCTAATTGTAGCATACTCCCAGGTAAAAGATCTTTCTTGTCGGGAGTTATTATAAATGTGCTGTCCTCGTGTTCACCAATATATGTCAAACTATTCTCCAGTGTGACATCATCCGGTATCCAGATAAAAATTGGAGGCAACCAATTCTGGAGAGTTTTATTTCTTTTCTATAATTTTCTTGATCGACAGATCGTACACGAATTGACGATCGTGATACATCCTGATCGATCAATTGTCCGTGGGAACAATGGAAAAATGGCATATTTGATAAATATTATATGTATAAATATAAGCGTAGTTGCAGTTTACCTCTGTAATTCAGTGCAGACAAGGACCTGCTGCATTAGCGCTCTTTTGCATGTTGTATATTATTTTTGCGCCTGTGCACGTTTTCTTCTTGCTTATCTATATGTAGTGATTAATTGTACTTTTTTGTGAAGTTGCAAGAAAGTTGAAAGGAAACTTTTAAAAACGTTTTCTATTCGAAATAGTTTTTAGATAATTCCCTTTATGTGATGTGGAAATGTGAAATGGAATGTTTCCTTTAAATGTAGCAAAACTAACGATTGTTTCTGGGCTTTACACATATAACACGAAAACCACTATATGTTTTAGAAATTAGGGGATTGTGTATACTATTTTCTGTGTTTATTGTTTTATTAGTTTTTTGTTTAGTTATACGTGTATATTTTTTTTACATATATATTTTGAGAAATTTTTATTTAGAGAAGTCATTGAATAAGTTATGAAGAACAAATAGATTCTGATAATTCTTTTATATGGAAAGTTTAGTTTGAAATAGTATGAACTATCCTGGTCGAGTTATTTTGAGCTTCTAACGTACGTTCATTTTGTTAGATACCAAATGCAAAACGCACGACGACTGTCTCTCTCAATTGGCCTGCATAAACGATCAGTGTCTGAACCCGTGCACTCTTCATAATCCTTGCGACTTCGTGGAAGTCTGCCATGTTCAAGACCACAGACCCGTTTGCGTGAAAGGTAGAATATTAGAAAGAAAAATTAATTTGAGATAAAATTGGATGCAAAATTTGGTTGGAAGAAGATAAAGATCAATTGATACAACTTCGAAACTTACAACCAGGACATTTGATACTTAATACTTATTCTCAAAGTTTACAAATTAATTGTCTAAGAGATTTTGAAGCTTAATTTCAAAGAATTTGAAAATCGGTAACCGAATAATAATTGAATTTGACGTTCAAAAATCTCTACTAGTTATAAAATGTTATGGTCCGCCATTTGCATCCCATTTTTACCAGAAGAAACAGAAATTGATTCCACGAAATTGATCTTTTTTTCCAATTTTCTCAGATGTAATAAACGATAAGACAGACTGTCCCTATTGTCCAGCGGGTATGGAGTGCGATCCAGCGACGTATACTTGCGTGAAAGGTTTGTACAAGAACATCATGATCCATCATTTCGTTTCTTTTTACAGCGCTCATTCAACTTGTTCTGTAAATATGTACATATGTATTGTACATGTATATTTTGTACGTATCACGTGCAATTTTAATTATTCAACATTCGATTTTCACACTATATTTCCACGACTCTCAAGTCATTCACAAATCTTAAATTAGATCTGTTAGTATTTTCCCTTCGATACTTATCCTTTAACTTTCGAATCTTGAAAACGATACGATTGTTTTATATCAATCACGATCTTCGTGCATTCACATATACACACAGAGTATACTGTATTTTATACAAGCTGATTTACTCAATACGAGCCTACCACCCTTATTTTTATACTCGTGCACTCTTTCTCTGGGCTATACGGGCTTTTTTCTCAATCTTTCCTTAGCGGGTTGCACTAGCAACAAAGATTGCCCGCTGACAGAGGCGTGCATTGAGGGCACTTGTCAGGAACCTTGCCTCGTTTGGAATCCTTGCACCAAAAACGCGATCTGCGTTAACACCAATCACCAAGCGGATTGCAGCTGCGAGGACGGTTATCATGGAAATGGATTCTCCTACTGTGAACCAGGTAATTTCTTCGTTATTTAAATATAACAAATTTTTTCGATATTTAAATATAATTATCAAATTTTAGAAAGATTAATGTAATCTTCATATTTTTATTTCTATTACAATTTATTTTACGTTAAAATACGTTGTTTGCGAAAGACTGATGCATGTAGCATTCTACATATATATACTTTGCTTCATAAATATAAGATCTAGATATACCTAGATATAAGCATAAAACAGATATTATATGATATAAATGTTATAAACATTTGTGAATTCACAACGTTTCAGAAGAAGAAAGCAGAAACGTATGCCAATACAACGAAGATTGTCCATCGAGCAAATATTGTGATCGCCTTAACCGGAAGTGCATCGACCCATGCTTGGAGAACGATTGTGGTGTGAACGCGAATTGTTATCCAGAGAATCATCAAGCTCAATGCAAGTGTTTGCCTGGATTCCAAGGAAATCCTGAAATTGGATGCACGTTAACGACTACCAATCCGTGTGTTCCAAACCCTTGTGGTTTGGACGCCATGTGCGAGAACGATAATGGCAATCCTATATGCTTCTGTCCGAAAGGATTGACTGGAAATCCGTTTGAACAGTGTAGTAAGTTTCTCAAATGTATTTTCTTTAGTAAGTTTGAAGTATAGAATAGTTCTTGCACCGATTGAAATTTTTCATGAAACTTCAATTAGGAAGAAAAGTTAGTAAAAAAAATATGTAATGGAAATTAATTAAATCTTTTGTACTCAACCATCTTTATACCTAAATTATTGTAAATTAAAATTTCTGATGAAATTCCTAGAATTTCAAAATTAGAGCGTATATGAAGATAAAGAATATTTAACGGAAATTCGATTTTCTAACGAGCCTAAAAATATTTCTTCTCAGTACCAGAAGGTGACCAGTGCCAAGAAAATCCATGTGGCGTTAATTCTGGGTGTCGCGTGGTGTCAGGACAAGTGAGATGCTTCTGTTTGCCAGGATACGAGGGGAAACCACCTGCTTCTCCTTGCACGCTTCCTAGCAACCCTTGCGAACCATCTCCTTGTGGGCCTAACACTCAATGTACCGTATTGAACAACGGCCTTTCGAAATGTACTTGCCTACCAGGATACATCGAAAGTCCAAATACGATCAGGGGATGCGTGCCTAAGTCTGATCAGTGTAATCCTAATCCCTGTGGACTTGGCGCTAAGTGTGACTCGGATAGAGCACCTCCTTGTTATTGTCCGGAGCATACCGTTGGAAATCCTTATCAGAGTTGCGCAGGTAAGTGTTTGTCATATTTTTAACAATCTGTACAGTTCGTAAAATTTTTAACAGAGCGCGTTATGTACACGTACAAGATAAAAAATTAACTCAAACATGGCCTTTGTTTTTTGTTTTCAGTAACTCCAGCAGATACATACTCACCTTGCCTGCTAGTTCCTTGCGGAAAGAACGCGGTCTGTGTCGAGGAGGACGGCATTGGAAAATGCAAGTGTATTCCACCATTTATTGGGAACCCATACATGGACGGTTGCGAAGCGGAATGTATCGTGAACCAAGACTGCGACAATCATCTTGCGTGTTTCAATCAGCATTGTAGAGATCCTTGTCCAGGTGTTTGCGGTTCCAATGCAAAATGCGAAGTGGTTGATCATGTTCCAGTTTGTTCTTGCTTACCTGGCTACACCGGCGATCCGTTTGGCTCTTGCAAACTCGAGACGTCTCGTAAGTCTTTATAATTATTGGATCCGGACCATTGTAATTGTATTATAAAAAGTTTTATCTGCAATGTAGGATTCCAAAATGCATTTCTTGTATTAATACTTTGAGGTACTATAAATACAAAACAGTTTGAAAAGGCATTCCCTACTTGTTTAGTTGTCATTGCAGAATGTATTTAGAGAGTAAAATTGAATTTCAATCGGTTCTTCCAGCTCTTCCATCTCAGAATCCTTGCATGCCATCACCTTGCGGACCGCACAGTATCTGTCGCGTGATGAACGATCGTGCCGTTTGTTCGTGCAGTCCAGGATATCATGGAACGTCGCCTAATTGTCGTCCAGAATGTCTAGTTAGCTCAGAATGTCCCGCACACTTGGCTTGCATCGGTCAAAAATGTGGTGATCCTTGCCCTGGTCTCTGTGGACAGAATGCTTTATGCCAGGTCGTCAATCACAACCCCATTTGCAGTTGTCCTTCGGATTATCTCGGTGATCCTTTCACTCAATGCGTCAAAGAAGGTAATTTAATCGAATTTTTCAATTCCTTAAAAATATTTATAAACGATTCAAAGACAACGAAGTTTATGAAATATCTACCGAATGAAATATTTAAGTCTTTGTCTCTAGGTTCTACTTCTTTAGTTGTGTTCATAAAAATATGAACTGGCGTAATGTGTTAGAGGGCATTACAAATAATTAACAAACAATAACGATTTCAATAAAACTATTTACCTTTTCTTTGTCAGATATACCACTGCCAAGACCAAAGAATCCTTGTTTACCATCGCCCTGTGGCCCGAACGCCGAGTGTCGTGTGCAAGAGGATCATCCAGTTTGCACGTGTATCAGTGGAATGTTCGGAGCACCGCCACTTTGCAGACCAGAATGTTCGATTCATCAAGACTGTCCACATTATCTCGCCTGTGTTCAAAAGAAATGCGTGGATCCTTGTGCTGGTTCTTGCGGATTTAATACCAACTGCACCGTGCAGAACCATCGGCCGATGTGTCAATGTAACGAGGGTTACGAAGGGGATCCATTCTCTGGATGTAGCAAAGGTAGAAATTCTTGAATTCTATAAAGAATATCGCAATGTTTCATTTCAACGATATAACTTGACTTTGGATTGGACACGTAGTAGCAATACTTCCCCATTTTTTACTCGATCAAATTGAAGTTGACGAAGACACATATTATGAAGTAAACGATTATTTGTTTTTTCTACAGTTACTTTCCCAGTGCCACTGCCATGCGACCCATCGCCGTGTGGCGCTAATGCAATTTGCAAAGAACGAAACGGAGCTGGTTCGTGTAGCTGTTTACCCGACTACACCGGAGACCCATATCAAGGATGTAGACCAGAATGTGTTCAAAATTCAGACTGTGTTCATACGAAGGCTTGTATAAACAATAAATGCAAGGATCCATGCGTGGGTGCGTGTGGTATAAATGCTCAATGTCAAGTGATCAATCATCAACCCTCGTGCAACTGTCTCTCTGGCTACACGGGAGATCCATTAAAATCCTGCCATATATCGCCTGGTAAATTTACGAAATAACACGAATTAATACTTTGACAATGTCGTACGAACAAATTTCAGGCAAATAATGGACGAATATTTGAAAATTCAAAGATTTTGAGAAATCTAGAAATGCACGAAGTTTCAAGATTTGAATATGCTGATAAAGAAATAATCGTTATTTACGACATCTTATTACACTGTCAAAGGATTAAAAGATCAAATCATAATTCTTGCCATTTCATTATAAAACGTCATTTTATCTTTTTCTAGTAACACCACTGCCACGTGATCCATGCCAACCATCACCTTGTGGATCATATAGTAATTGTCGCGTGATCGACAATCATGCGGTTTGTTCCTGCCAACCAAATTATGTCGGTAGTCCTCCACAATGTAGACCAGAGTGTGTGGTTAGCACAGATTGCGCTCAGAACATGGCTTGTATCGATCAGAAGTGCAGAGATCCTTGTCCAGGCACTTGTGGTCAGAATGCTGATTGTCAAGTTATCAACCATAATCCCGTATGCAGTTGCACGTCTGGATACACCGGAGATCCGTTCTTTGGTTGTGTTAAAGAAGGTAAGATCTTTATTTGTTTACGTCCCGTGACTCTCTATATAAGCCAGATTTTATCCTTCGGGCAGGATGGCCACGAAATGTCCTAAATACCTTTATTTTGGGCCCTCAATAATCTTAAGAATCCATCACAAATTTTAGCATTTTTTATAGTTATGGCCCTTACGACCAGACAAGTATCTTTTAAGTTGAAGTATTCCTTAGATTTATTGTCCATACTGTCGATTATCGTATCGTAACGAGAATTTACGATTCTTGTTGGCGCCTCTACCGCGACCGCGTCTCTTCGCGAACAATTGAACAATTTTAATCGTTTATTTTATGTCAGAGTTGTATTTTTATTGAAACGCTTCAATTATTCGTTTTATGTTACACATATATTTTTCTACGGTCGTATTCTCAGTAATTGTGATTTTGCAAAGTTATTTTTAAATACTTTTTAAAGTGGAACCGAAACAACCTGGACCAAAACCAAGTGGAAATCCATGCATTCCATCGCCTTGCGGTCCGAATTCTCAGTGTCGCGTGATTGATGGATTCCCAGCATGTTCCTGTCTACCGAATTACGTAGGCAGAGCACCGAATTGTCGACCGGAGTGTGTTATTAACGAAGGATGTCCTGGAAATCTTGCATGTCAGAACGAACAGTGTGTAGATCCTTGCCCGGGATCCTGTGGCGTGAATACTTACTGCAATGTCGTGAAACACAATCCAGTTTGTATTTGCAATACCGGATACACTGGAAATCCATTCACCGAATGCGTACCTATCATGAAAGGTAAAGTACCGATAGTTTAAGAATTGTTTTGCTGAACGATTTTAATCTTCGAATTTTCAGATATTTAAATTTGTAAACCTTCGATTCTCAAGTTTCAAACTTTACAAATTTCCGAATTTTTAAACTTTCAAATATTTACATTCCTCGGTTCACCAGTTTCTAAATTTCCAAATTTTCATCTTAAAACCTTTCAAATTTTCAGTACCCACAACCACGGAACAACCGCGCACGCCATGCAATCCATCTCCGTGCGGAGCGAACGCGATCTGCAATGAACGTAACGGCGTAGGATCTTGCACTTGTCGTCCAGAATACATCGGCGATCCCTATACAGGATGTCGACCAGAATGTGTGACAAACACCGATTGCGATCGTAGCAAGGCTTGCCTGAACAATAAATGCGTGAATCCATGCCCTGGCACATGCGGCCAGGGAGCAACTTGTCGCGTGATCAATCACGCTCCATCGTGTTCCTGTCTTCCTGGTTTCACCGGGGATCCTTTCAGCGCCTGCGTAGTGCTCGAAGTGACGCCAACCTCACCGCCACTAAATCCCTGCGAACCATCGCCATGTGGACCCAACAGCAACTGTCGTGTTCACAATGGACACGCTGTGTGTCTTTGTCAACTAGGATTCGTCGGTGTTCCTCCAACCTGTCGTCCAGAATGCACAGTGAGCTCGGAATGTTCTCAAAACAAAGCGTGCATCGATAACAAATGCGCAGATCCTTGTCCAGGTTCCTGTGGGTTGAACACTAAATGTCTGACAGTGAATCACAATCCGATTTGTACTTGCACTAATGGATACACTGGCAATCCACTGGTTCAGTGCACCAAATTTAACGTATCACAACCACCGTTTAAGGATCTTGGAAGTCCGTGCACTCCTAATCCTTGCGGACCTAATTCTCAATGCAGAGTTATTGGCTCTCAACCAGCTTGTTCTTGTTTGTCGAACTTCATCGGTCGTCCACCGAATTGTAGACCGGAGTGCACTGATAATTCGGATTGCTTCCATTCGGCCGCGTGTATTAACCAGAGATGCAAGAGTCCTTGTCCCGGAGCCTGTGGAGAGCTGGCTAGGTGCTCCGTTCAGAATCACGTTCCAATTTGTACGTGTCCCGAGGGTTATGAGGGCGATGCCACTGTTCGGTGTACTCTGGCACCTCCTCCAGGTATGACCTCCTATTTCTAATACTTCGATTATGCTTCAAATTTTCAAGCTTCCAAATTCTCAAACTGTTCAATTTTCAAATCTTTATTCCATTATAACTAAACTTTATTTTATTTAGCAACGGACATAAGCGTAACAAACCCATGTTCTCCGAACCCATGCGGTCCAAACGCTCAATGTCGCGAAAGAAACGGTGCAGGAGCCTGTGCATGTCCACCAGATCTTATCGGAGATCCGTACGATAACGCGAAAGGATGTCACAGAGAGTGTGAATCGAACAACGATTGTGCTCCACAATTAACCTGCGTTGGTTTCAAGTGTTCTGATCCGTGCCCAAGCACTTGCGGTACATTATCCATCTGTAATGTTCAGGAACATGTTCCGGTGTGTACTTGCCCTCCAGAATACACGGGAGACCCGTACTTCGCTTGCGAAGTTAAGGAAATATCGAGTGAGTCTGTCATCTATTAAATTTCATACATTTCATATTCATTTCACATTTATGTCTGATTTCTATTGCACTTGGTTATAATTAGATCGAATAATGATTTTTATTGACTAATTGTTACTATATGTATAAAGTATCGGATAAATATTTTATTATTGTGAATTCATTTTTCAGGAGAACCATTGGATCCATGTTCACCATCACCGTGTGGACCCAATAGTAAGTGTCGCGAAGTGAATGGTCAAGCAGTCTGCACGTGTCTTCCGGAATACAGAGGAATCCCACCGAACTGTAGACCTCACTGCGTGGTCAATGCCGAATGTCCAGCTCACTTGGCTTGTTTGAATAAGAAATGCACGGATCCATGTCCAAACACCTGTGGATTAAGAGCATTGTGTACTACTAAGAATCATAATCCTATTTGTACTTGTCCTGTTGGATTTACAGGAGATCCTTTCTCACTATGCTCGCCTGGTAAGAATATCATCAATTTTTATATGGATACAATTTTAATACTGATACTTTATGAAGATAGAATTCATTAAATTATACTAATTATACTTAAATTGTCGAACTTCTAAGTCTTCAAATTTTTTATCTTATTTATCTATTAGCGCAAGAAGTTCAACCGTTCACGGAACGACCGCCGTCCTGCACTCCATCACCCTGCGGTCCGAATTCCCTGTGCCAGATCATATCCGGAAACCCAGCCTGCTCCTGTTTGCCAAATTACATCGGTGTTCCTCCAGAGTGCAGACCAGAGTGCATTCTAAGCTCCGAATGCAAGAGTCACCTTGCTTGTGTGAACCAGAAATGTCAGGATCCTTGTCCAGGATCTTGTGGCGTTAATGCTCAGTGTCACGTACTGAATCACATTCCTGTTTGCACCTGTATGAATGGTTTCACCGGTGATCCGTTTACACAGTGCACAGTGATTCCACCAAGTAAGAAGATATATTTCATTTTTATACTAATTAAATGATTGTTCAGTTTCTTACGAGATGCAAAAACGCATTTTATCCTTAGCAACTGTACCATCTGTGAGCGATCCATGCAGCCCATCGCCTTGTGGACCTAACGCCCTATGCAAAAATGGAGATTGCGAGTGTTTACCTGAATACATCGGCAATCCGTACGAAGCTTGTCGACCAGAATGTATTCTCAATTCGGAATGTGCACGCGATAAGACTTGTCTGAAGAATAAGTGCAGAGATCCTTGCCCTGGCACATGCGGACAGAATGCGGTGTGCGATGTTGTGAATCATATTCCTGTGTGTTCCTGTATACCTGGATATATTGGAGATCCGTTCGTCAGCTGTCGTGTCCAACCACAAGGTGAGTAGAATAAAAACTCTATTTATTTCGATTTATCGAGAGACAAACAGCTCGTACATCTGTAGTTATTTGATATTTTTAACTCTCTGTGACTTCTCAATCGCTTGAAACGACAAAACTCGAATCAAATTTTTAAATCTGACCTCCCGGACTTACGAATTTTTTAATTTTCAAATTACTAGATATTTCGATTTTCAAATTTTTCAAATTTCTAATCTCTGATAAATTTTTCGGAACTTAACCAAGATATGATATGTAACGATATCCAGTAAATCATAAAATGCATTTTTAGTTCCAGAAGCAATGAGAGATCCATGCTCGCCCTCACCATGTGGACCAAACAGCCAATGTCGTAACATCGAGGACCACGCAGTGTGTTCTTGTCTTCAGGGATATCTTGGATCACCACCTTCGTGCAGACCAGAATGCGTGGTTAGTACGGAATGTCCTCCGACTCGTGCTTGCGTGAACAAAAAATGCACGGATCCCTGTTTGGGTTCTTGCGGCTTGAACGCCAGATGCGAAGTGATCAATCATTCGCCGATCTGCAGTTGTCTTTCTGGACAGACTGGAGATCCTTTCAAGAGCTGCTACGATACTCCGAGTAAGGAATTTTCAATCAACTATTAGGTTGCATAATAAATTCGTTCGCCTCTCGCAATGTCGAAGTCACAGTCCCAAATTCTACATTAATTACGTTCATATAATTTATCTTTGCAGTCTTACCAGACGTCAAAGACACGGGAGATCCGTGCAATCCATCGCCATGCGGTCCAAATGCTCAATGCCACAACGTGAATGGCTATCCATCCTGTTCTTGTCTTCCAACCTATATCGGAACCCCGCCGTCTTGTCGTCCGGAGTGTCTCATAAATCCCGACTGCCCATCGGACAAAGCTTGCGTAAATTCCAAATGCACGGATCCTTGTGCAGGGTCCTGTGCCGAAAATGCCAGGTGTTTGGTAGTCAATCATGCTGTTACCTGCTCATGTCCAGCCGACTACACAGGAAATCCTTTCGTCCAATGTGTCGAACTGGATCGTAAGTTCATTTAATTTGCTTCTTACATCGTTTGGAAAGTTCATCATTTTCTTAAATAATCTAATCTCTTCCCAAGCAAATAAATTGTTCTCTACGTCTCTAACTTATCGTTAGTTTTATACGAGGAATTATCTCCTTTCCGGTTGTACCACGATTTCGCAAACCCCTTGTATTTCTCACGTCCATCGCAATCGTTAATTCATTATTTTATTGGGTATTTTAAATTTCTTCCATTTAATCATTTTCATACGAATACTCTTAATCGGTATATTTCGTATCTCAAATTGCAGAAGAACCAATCAATCCATGCGAGCCTTCGCCTTGTGGTCCAAACGCGATCTGCCAACAGCGTGACAACGTCGGTGCTTGTATTTGCATCGACGATTACCACGGAAATCCCTACGAAGGCTGTCAGCCAGAATGCATCCTCAGTTCAGACTGTCCAACGAACAAAGCCTGCGTTCGCAACAAATGTGAAGATCCGTGTCCAGGAATATGCGGTATCCAGGCTCAATGCTCCGTCATCAACCACATCCCTACTTGCACATGTCAGCCTGGCTACGTAGGAGATCCCTTCAGCATCTGTAATTTACCAATCAATGCAGACACTGAGCCTACTGTCACTGATCCATGTAATCCTACGCCTTGTGGACCCAATAGCTTGTGCAGAGCCGTGAAATATCAAGCTGTGTGTACTTGCCAGGAATCATTCGTTGGTTCTCCGCCTAACTGCAAGCCCGAGTGTGTCGTAAATTCTGAATGTCCTCAAAATAGGGCTTGTTACAAATACAAGTGTAATGATCCTTGTCCTGGAACGTGTGGAGTGGGAGCTAATTGTCGTGTAATTAATCATAATCCGCTGTGCAGCTGCCCTCAGGGTACTACGGGAGATCCTTTCTCTAGATGCTATCCTCAGACGAGTGAGTATTTAAAATAATAATTATACGACCGATTTTTAAAAACCTTGTTTGAATTAAATTAATAAATTGACATTATTTTAAAATTATATTTTTTCCAGTCACACCAACGCCACCAGTGGGTGATCCTTGCAGCCCAAGTCCGTGCGGCCTCTACGCAGAATGTAGAGCAATTGGCGATCAAGCTGCTTGTTCATGTCTCAAGAACTACATAGGACTGCCACCAAATTGTCGACCAGAGTGCGTCGTTAACACAGATTGTCCTTCTAATCAAGCCTGCATCTCGGAAAAATGCAGAGATCCTTGCATTGGATCGTGTGGACAAAATGCAGATTGTAGGGTGCAGAATCACATTCCTGTCTGCTTGTGCCAACCAGGATATACCGGCGATCCTTTCACGCTATGCTCGCAGATAATAGGTATTTATTAAATTCGAAGGGAAAACACAAGCCTATTTTTGCTTATTTTTTTATTTCAAACAGCTCGTTAGATCGACGAATATGAATTTTCTAAAAATAGATCGTACGTCTATAAAACTTTGTAACAATCGTACATGCGTGATCCGACAAATTAAACGGGCAGTAATTTCATGATACTGAATCGATTATTGAACTTTAAAATTTCTTATTATGATTTTCGTCTGTGATCTTTATTGCCCATGTTTTGTCTTTCTCTATTCATTAGACAGTTGAATTCACGTTTGTATTATTATTTATTTTATAGAACAACCGAAGCCAGAAGATCTGTGCAATCCATCCCCCTGTGGACCAAACGCAGATTGCAGAGAGGGAATCTGCACGTGCCTTCCAAACTATTTCGGTGATCCATACTCGTACTGTCGTCCAGAATGCACTATGAATTCGGACTGCTCTCGAGTAAAGGCGTGTGTCAATCAATTTTGCGTGGATCCTTGTATTGGCACGTGTGGAACCAATGCGAAATGCGACGTGGTCAATCACATTCCTATGTGCAGCTGTTTCCCTGGTACCACTGGAGATCCGTTCACACTGTGTCGACCACAGATATCTGAAGGTGTGTATAATATACATATGAGTTTTAGCTTTAGTATACATACGAATTTGTATAAGCAATCCGCAGAAGTACACGGGGACTATATTAAAGAAATTTTGATCGATTTCTCAGAACCAAGAAAACAACCATGCACACCGTCTCCCTGTGGGCCGAACAGCATTTGCAAGGTGGTGAACGATCATGCAGTCTGCTCTTGTCAGACTGACTTTATCGGTAGTCCTCCTGCGTGCAGACCAGAGTGTGTAGTGAGTGCCGAGTGTCCGTTAACTCAGGCGTGTCTCGCTAACAAGTGTCAAGATCCCTGTCCAGGAACTTGCGGACAGAATACCAAGTGTCAAGTAGTCAATCACAATCCAATATGCAGCTGCTCCGAGGGACACACTGGCGATCCTTTCACTAGATGTTACATCATGCCCAGTAAGCTTTCTTGTTTCTATATTTAGACATTTATTCATCTACATAGTCTGGTTTGAAAAGCAATGGAATTGCTGATGCATTGAATCATACACCGATTTTTCTTCTAAAAATCGTTCATTTTATCGAATGTATGTTCCTTCGATATAAAGAAAAAAATGATAAATCAGTTAGTAAATAGATTTTTCGAGACACAATTGCATTATGTCAAAGATATTGACTTCAAATTTCTCGAAAAATATTGATTTCTAAAATATTAATTGTCGTATTTTAGATACTAAACTTATATATTTGCATCGAATACATTGTCCCTCTTTTTACGCCTGTTATATCGAATACAGCCTTTTAATCGCTAAGTAACATCGAGATCAGATAATCGACAGAATTATATTTACATCTATTTCTTTCGTAATATTCAAATATATTATTTCTTCGAATTTCAGGACAACCACCAGTACCAACGAACCCGTGTCAACCATCTCCGTGTGGTCCGAACGCGGAGTGTCAAGTGCGAGGTGATAGTTCAGCGTGTTCGTGTATCGAAAATTACATCGGTGTTCCACCAAATTGTAGACCTCAGTGTACGATTAATCCCGAGTGTCCGCCGCATTTAGCGTGTATGCAACAAAAGTGTCGCGATCCGTGCGTCGGTCTGTGCGGTTTGAACGCTCAGTGTACGGTGGTGAATCATCACGCGGTGTGTGCTTGTGTCGATGGTTACAGCGGAAATCCGTTCAGCGTTTGCGAGGCGATCCCGAAGGGTGAGTCTATCAAAGAACAATTTTTCATATTTCTTTCCTTCTTTCTCTCCTATTTGCAAATTTCGTCGTTTGCATGCGGACGAAGTGCAGGTAAGTGCTGATTTACATCTTCCAGAGTTAGACTGCGGATTTCTGCAAATTTATGAAAAATTTGAAGGTGCAAAAGTGCGTGTAATATACAAAAATATTTGTGGAATGTAATATATAAAAAAACGTACAATATGCGAAGTATAATATAATATAAATATAATATAAAAAATATAATGTAATATCTCGTCATAGCGTTTAGTAGGTAAAATAATCGCCTATCTACCATTATTAATTAAATTCGTAAAGATATGAATTTGCGTAAATATCCGCAGCCTAATAATAACGATCATTTCGTTTGCTAACAAATAATCATATTTTCGTCGTTGAGAAAGAACAGGCCCTAACAAACTCGGTGACAAAACGTCACTATGGTGGCGGGGCCATGAATTATCATCAACATGCACTTAGAGTGAGAATAATCGCCAATTGCATAATCACACCTGCGATTAACGTACCCAACGAAGTTGAGCACGGCTTCGAAAACCCCCACACGTACATATAATTGAGAGAATAATCATAAATGAAATATATAACCATGTTAAGAGATTGAATGGTGGCGGGGCCTATGGAACATAGGCTCTAATTATACTGTCCCCTGAATGATACCCGATAACCAATTCATCCCCTCGAATATGTAGGATATTGCACGTACTGACCATTCCCAATCCAAGCATAATGCTTTGCAACAGCCCTAAGGTTGAAACGTCCTGAGTTGGAAAAATCTTGGAACGTTTGGTCCCCTATGTACTACTCCGTACGAACTACCCTCGTTGCTCTGGATACAAAGGCATTAACCCTTAAAAAGTGATACGAGCTTACCCTTCCCGATTAAAGATTGAAACCGACCTCGAAAACACGCTTATTAAAAAGTACTTATAAGAATTAATTCCCTAACCCTAGATTATTAAGAAGATTAAAAACCCTAATAAACCCCGAATGCTTAGAAGCGTTTAGAAGATAGTAGACGTTTGAAGACACGCCTCATGATTCCAAATCACCCTAACACCCGATGCTAGAGCGAGAGCCAGTAATAGGAGATTGAATCCTACCCTTGAAGAATCAGACAAACGCAAGCATTTGAATGCTTGTTATTTAAGAAAGCTTCTGCTTATCCCCGATCATTCATTCGCAAATTTATTAAAACCTAATGGAAATATTCAACGAATATTCATACCACTGCACGAGCTTCCACCAAACACCGCATGATGAATTTAAACATAAGTGAAAGTGTTTCTCTTTTCGATCAGATACACCCTTAGATATTAGGAAACCATGCGAGCCTTCCCCCTGTGGTATCAACGCGATCTGTCGCGAGAACAATGGCGTCGGTTCCTGTTCCTGTCTGCCAGACTACATTGGTGACCCCTACGAAGGATGCAGACCTGAATGTACCCAAAACCCCGATTGCTCCAAGACGATGGCCTGCATGGGCCTCAAGTGCCGAGATCCCTGTCCAGGAACCTGTGGATTGCAAGCCCGTTGCGAAACGATCAATCACGTACCTGCGTGTTCATGTAACCCTGGATACACTGGCAATCCGTTCACCTATTGTTCCCCCATCTCCGCTGCTCGTAAGATTCCATTTTGTGTCACGTTTTGCAACCAAAGACGCTTGATCATTAAACAAAGATAGAGACGTAGAACGTAGAATCGAGGCCTTCATATTCATATAGCTGCGAGTAGAATAGTAACGAGGAATCAAAGTGTTGTTTAGATTAATCAAGCTGTTAGTTCGTTCAAGTAACTTGAAACAATTTTACGAGAGTGAAAAAGCGGTTTACTTAACTTGGAATATATTATCTTAATGTATAGCCTTGAAGTACGTGCACGTATTTCGTGTTTTAAGCGAAGTTCTAATTAGTCACACGTGAAAGAATATTCCAAGTTAAGTAAATAAATCACTCAGACCGATCATATATTGTTTCAAATTACTCGAACTGAAGTACCTTAATTAACCTAAATCATACTTAAGAGGATACCATGGCAGAGGACATACATAGACACGGAAAAGGACAGACACTGAGGACACAGAAAACTAACTTTCCAATCAGATAGTCAATTTAATTTCCGTGAGATCTCCTCATTTTTTCTCGACTTCGAATAGAAGATCATCGTTACGTTTCATTAGATTCGTCGCACAAGTAGTTTAACGAGCACAAAGCTTGATATATTTGCAACTGTGGCATATGTAGGCTGTTTAATGCAATTTTCCCTTACACAGCAAACCCCATAGAGTCAGACCCCTGTAGTCCGTCTCCATGCGGACCGAATAGTCAATGTCGAAACGTCAACGACCATGCTGTGTGTACCTGCCTGGCAAATTTCATTGGAAGCCCACCAACTTGTCGACCCGAATGCGTGGTAAACAGTGAATGTTCGAGGGAACTTGCGTGCATTAATCAAAAATGCGCGTCCCCGTGCATGAACTCGTGTGGTATCAATACGCAGTGTAAAGTGATCAACCACAGCCCCATATGCATCTGTAATATTGGATATACTGGTGATCCGTTTACGAAATGCTTCCCTACTCCACGTAAGAATATTTCTCTTGATATTTTCTCCATCATAGATCATCGAGATTTTTTAACCCTCCATTTAAAAGTCAGGATCAGCTAACAATTTCTATTTTATCAGACTCTAACGAAAGCATACGAGTTGCTTTAATATACTAGATTTCAAAGATTCACAGCTTCTATTGTACAATGGTTATGCATTATATTCTCATTATTTATGGTCTCATTATGTTTTCTAATCTCATAGATGTGCAATTTATAATTAATGAATTTAGGATACTTTCATCGTAATACGTTCGTCAGCTTGAATTTCATATTATGCATAACCTACTTCGTCAAACATCCAGAATCTAAGACATTTTAAAACCTTCGACAATGCGTAATTTACTTCATCAAATATCCAGTATCCAAAAATTCTAAAACTTTCGATTCATCCTAACAAATTGAATACAAACGGCTTCTATTAAAATTAACCACGTATAATGTAATCAACAAATTTTAGAATCACCCCAGAAAGACACTGACCTCGCTCCTAAAGATCCGTGCGTGCCATCACCTTGTGGCATGTACGCAGAATGCAGGAACATCGGTGGTACAGCCTCTTGTTCCTGTCTGCCAAGATATATCGGATCCCCACCGACCTGTCGACCGGAATGTCGCGTGAATTCAGATTGCCCCATGAATCTTGCGTGTACCAATGAGAAGTGCAGAGATCCTTGCCAAGGATCCTGTGGTGTCACGTCCCTGTGCACGGTTTACAATCACGTGCCTGTGTGCACTTGCCCTGAAGGATACACCGGCGATCCTTTCAGCAATTGCTATCCCGCACCCATTAAACCAAGTAAGGAAATTCAAGAAAAAGTAAGAATTGAAATTTGTATGGTGTGTAAAAAATACGAGACACGTTCGTTCCTTTAACAGCTGAACCAACTGTTGTTGACCCTTGTGCATCCTCACCATGTGGACCTAATGCACGTTGCGACGATGGAATTTGCACATGTTTACCAGAGTATCAGGGAGATCCTTACGTTGGTTGTCGACCAGAGTGCGTACTGAATACGGATTGTCCTCAGAATCGAGCATGCATCAGGAACAAGTGTGTCGATCCTTGCCCCGGCACATGTGGCCGAAATGCGCAGTGTCTGATATTCAATCATGTGCCCATGTGCAGCTGTCCTAGTGGAATGGTCGGAAATGCATTTGTTCAGTGCACTGCCCTTCAAGGTACAACTCCAGGAACTTATCTTTTAACCCTTAATTCATATCGCTATATTATAGACGGTATAACACATTTGGTTACATTTGAATTAATTACCAATATTATTTTTCGATACTAATATGAGAAAATATTCGTTATGACGGAAACTTAAATATCTACGATACTGTAACAATGACAGATACTGTAAAGAGGAATCCTTGTTCGCCGTCACCCTGTGGACCAAATAGCGTGTGTAGAGAGATCAATGAACAGCCAGTGTGTTCCTGCGTAGCAGGATTCCTGGGTGCACCACCTACCTGTAGACCAGAATGTACAGTCAGTTCAGATTGTCCTTTATCAGAAGCTTGTACCAACCAGAAATGTGTCAATCCCTGTCCCGGTTCATGTGGATTCAGAGCTACTTGTAACGTTGTCAATCATAATCCTATATGCAGTTGTCCATCAGAACTCACTGGCGATCCATTTGTTCAGTGTGTTCTACGACGTAAGATTTGTTTTCTCGATGTACCATCATTAGCGAAGTTTATAAAACTAATAATAATAATCCACATATGTACTTTTAGCACCCGAGCCCGTAGTGCCACAAAACCCATGCGAACCTTCTCCATGCGGACCCAATGCAGAATGCAGAGTGGTCAATGACGCTCCCTCTTGCTCTTGTTCGCCGGAATTCATAGGCACACCTCCCAATTGTAGACCCGAATGTATCAGTAACAGCGAATGTTCTGGTCACATGGCGTGTATGAATCAGAAATGTAGAGACCCTTGTCCGGGATCCTGTGGTGCCAACGCTGAATGTCGCGTTGTCAGTCACACACCTATGTGTGTGTGTCCGAGCGACTATACCGGTGATCCCTTCACTCAATGTACACCTAGACCACGTAAGGATCAACATTTTTGTTCATTGTCATTCTGTTATTATACCCGTTACTTGTGGTCAGAGGAATTAGCAGTCGGAACCTTTTACTTTGATTATCTATGCAGGAAATATTTTATTGCATTAATTTTCCGTATTTTCTGACTATTGTAAAAATTTTTAGCTGTCCCTGTGAATATTTCTCCATGCACTCCTTCGCCATGTGGCTTCAACGCGATATGCAAAGAACAAAACGGTATAGGTTCGTGTTCCTGTTCGCCCGATTACATTGGCAACCCTTACGAAGGTTGTCGTCCTGAATGTGTCGTTGATACGGACTGTCCATCTACCTTGAGTTGTATACGTTCTAAATGTCAAGATCCTTGTCCAGGCACTTGTGGAACGAACACAGAGTGCAAGGTTATCAATCATCGTCCTGCGTGCACGTGTATTCAAGGTTACAGTGGAAATCCCTTCCAATACTGCACCTTGATGCGTGAATTAGGTATGAGTATTTAGCTATTCGTTCTAGTATGCATTTGGCATAAACTCTTACGAATGAAAAGATTGCAATTCTTGTCTTTCGAAAGATTATAAGATTACAATATTTTCTATAAATTTAAATCGTAATCTTGTAGAAGATAAACCGACGTACAAGGACCCGTGCAATCCTTCACCTTGCGGACCAAACAGTCAATGTCGAGTAGTAAATGATCAAGGGGTTTGTTCCTGTCTGCCAGAATATACAGGAGTACCTCCAATGTGCCGACCTGAGTGCGTTCTAAACTCAGAGTGTCCTCAAGATCGTGCATGTATTAACCAGAAATGCGTGGACCCGTGTCCTGCTTCTTGTGGTACATTCGCTACATGCGTGGTCAGGAATCACAGTCCAATCTGTGCATGTAGGCAATCATACACGGGGGATCCCTTCACCAGATGCTTCCCTATTCCACGTAAGATATATCGAAACATTTCGAGTAACTTAATATTAGAAAAGTTGAGTACGATTCACATTTCGCAATTGCACCTTTAGAAGCTACGCCTCCTACAGCACTCGAAGTTACACAACCATGTTTGCCTTCTCCTTGCGGTCCAAATTCAGAATGTCGTGTGGTTAATGGTGGGCCATCTTGTCAATGTCGACCATCTTATATTGGAAGTCCTCCAAACTGTCGTCCAGAGTGTACAGTGAATTCTGATTGTTCTCCTAGTCAGGCTTGCATGAGAGCAAAATGCGGAGACCCTTGCCCAGGTTCTTGTGGATCTAATGCTCAGTGCACTGTACTCAATCACGTTCCTATATGTTCCTGCTTTGAAGGATACACGGGAGATCCTTTCAGTAACTGTCATCCTGCTCCCGTTAAGCCAAGTAAGGAAGTTGAAATAAAAAGCCCAATCTGAGATTATTGAAAAGTTCCTAGAATATAACAGGTTTGTTCCTTTCGCAGCTGAACCCACTGTTGCTGACCCTTGTATACCATCGCCTTGTGGTCCCAATGCACGTTGTGACAATGGAATTTGTACATGCCTATCAGAATATCAGGGTGATCCATACGTAGGTTGTCGTCCAGAATGTGTACTGAATACGGACTGTCCTCAGAATAGAGCTTGTTTAAGAAACAAGTGCGTTGATCCTTGTCCTGGTACATGTGGTGTCAATGCAGAATGTTTAGTATACAATCACGTGCCCATGTGCAGTTGTCCTAATGGAATGGTTGGGAACGCATTCGTTCAGTGCACAATTCTTCAAGGTATAGATCAATGAATTTTCTTTCCAACATTCGATTCGTATCGCTTCATTTTGTAACGCATTTGAAAACCATTTCAAAAAACTGTATCGTATTGTGATGATAATAGATACCGTCAAAGGAAACCCATGTTCGCCTTCACCGTGTGGACCAAACAGTGTTTGTCGAGAGATCAATGGTCAGCCTGTTTGCTCTTGCGTAGCAGGATACTTAGGAGCACCACCAACTTGCAGACCAGAATGTACAGTCAGTTCCGATTGTCCACCGACACAGGCTTGCACCAATCAGAAATGTGTCAATCCTTGCCCCGGTACATGTGGGTTTAGAGCCATTTGCAATGTTGTCAATCATAATCCGATATGCAGCTGTCCACCTGAACTCTCTGGCGATCCATTTGTTCAGTGTGTTCCACGACGTAAGATTTAGTTCTCCAAGATTTGAACGCTGAACAGAATTTAGAAACGTAAGACAGATGATGGTAATTTGTACGTGTCTTTTTAGCACCCGAGCCCGTAGTGCCACAAAACCCATGTGAACCATCTCCGTGTGGACCCAATGCAGAATGCAGAGTCATCAATAGTGCACCCTCTTGCTCCTGTTTGTCGGAATTCATAGGAGCCCCACCTAATTGCAGGCCCGAATGTGTTAGCAATAGCGAATGTCCTAGTCAGTTTGCCTGTATGAATAAAAAATGCAGGGATCCTTGTCCTGGATCTTGTGGGGCTAACGCCGAGTGTCGTGTTGTTAGTCATACACCTATGTGTATTTGCCCTGATCGCTATACCGGTGATCCTTTCACTCAGTGTACACTCAAACCACGTAAGGATAAAAATCTATATTTTCTTCCTTTTGAACTTTCACTAATAGTCAAAGAAGTATTTTCGAGAAGGCAGAACCTTTGACTTTCATAATCGCTTATTATATCTGTTGCCCTTCGATTGCTCTGACTATTTAAAAAATTTCTAGCTGTTCCCGTCAATCTCTCCCCATGTAGTCCATCGCCGTGTGGTTTCAATGCGATATGTAAAGAACAGAACGGTGTCGGTTCATGTTCCTGTGCAGCCGATTACATCGGCAACCCTTACGAAGGGTGCCGCCCTGAGTGTGTCGTTGACACTGACTGTCCATCAGCATTAAGTTGTATACGCTCTAAATGCCAAGATCCCTGCCCAGGTACCTGTGGCACGAACGCAGAATGCAAGGTCATCAACCATCGTCCTGCATGCACGTGCTTCCGAGACTACACTGGAAATCCATTCCAATACTGTAACTTGATACGTGAAATAGGTACGAAAAATCTCTCAAATGTTTGATTAGGATCATTATAGTAAATTTTTTGCACTCATGAATTTTTATTTCTGAAGATCAGGCGAAATAATTTTCGCAACGTAAAATCTGAATTAAAATCTCTTGTAGAAGACGAAATGAAATATAAGGATCCGTGCAACCCTTCTCCCTGTGGACCAAACAGTCAGTGTCGCGTAGTAAACGGTCAAGGAGTCTGCTCCTGTCTACCAGAATTCACGGGTGCTCCTCCTATGTGTCGCCCCGAGTGTACTCTAAATTCCGAGTGCCCTGAAGAACGTGCATGCGTTAACCAGAAATGTGTGGACCCGTGTCCCGCATCTTGTGGCACATTTGCTACATGTGTGGTAAAAAATCACAGTCCAATTTGTGCTTGCAGAGAAGCATACACTGGAGATCCATTTACTAGATGTTTCCCCATCCCACGTAAGACATTTCGGAAAATTCCAAATTAATTTATATACTCTTTGATATAAAATTAGACAGATTTCTGATTTCGTAATTGCCCTTTTAGAAGCTTTACCACCAGCCACAGCCGAACCTTCACAACCTTGCTTGCCATCTCCTTGTGGTCCAAATTCAGAGTGTCGTGTAGTTAACGGAGGTCCATCTTGTCAATGTCTACCAACTTACATTGGAAGTCCACCAAACTGTCGTCCAGAGTGTACAGTTAGCTCTGACTGTTCTCCCAGTCAAGCCTGTATAAGACAAAAATGCAGAGATCCTTGTCCAGGGTCTTGTGGCTCTAACGCACAGTGTACAGTATCGAATCACGTCCCTGTATGTTCGTGTCTAAGCGGGTACACAGGAGATCCTTTCAACAGTTGCAATCTTGCTCCTGTTAAACCAAGTAAGAAAAATTAAAAGCTAGTAATTATGATTAATCTGTAAAAAATGCGAAATATTTTTATTGCCTTTATAGCTGAACCCACGATTATTGACCCCTGTGCATCATCACCTTGTGGTCCCAATGCACGTTGCGACAGTGGAATCTGTACATGTTTACCAGAGTATCAGGGAGATCCTTACATTGGTTGTCGACCAGAATGTGTGTTGAACACAGATTGCCCTCAGAATCGTGCTTGTTTGAGAAACAAGTGTGTTGATCCTTGTCCTGGTACTTGTGGCATAAATGCAGAATGTCTGGTGTACAGTCACGTGCCCATGTGCAGCTGTCCCAACGGAATGGTTGGAAACGCATTTGTTCAGTGCACTGTTCTCCAAGGTACAAATTAAGAAATTTCATTTGCGATGATAATTTAATTCTCAACTCACACGCCTCTGACTGTCTCCCATTATATTTTAACGATAGATACCATAAAAAGAAACCCTTGTTCACCTTCACCATGTGGACCAAACAGTATTTGCCGAGAGATCAATGGACAGCCTGTTTGCTCCTGCGTAGCAGGATTCCTAGGTGCTCCTCCAACTTGTAGACCAGAATGTATACTTAGTTCTGATTGTTCTCTATCAGAAGCTTGTAGTAATCAAAAATGTGTCAATCCTTGTCCTGGCTCATGTGGATTCAGAGCTACTTGTAACGTTGTCAATCATAATCCTATATGCAGCTGCCCACCAGATCTCACTGGCGATCCATTTGTTCAATGTACCCCACGCCGTAAGCAGTGTTCCTTTAAAATTGGATCTTTTGTAGATCTTGTTTCAAAACATAAAGCTTATTCATATATATGTTTTTAGCACCAGAGCCCGTTGTGCCACAAAACCCATGCGAACCTTCTCCATGCGGACCAAATTCTCAATGTAGAGTTGTCAACGATGCTCCCTCATGTTCTTGTTCTCCAGAATTCATAGGCGCACCTCCCAATTGTCGACCGGAATGTGTCAGTAATAGCGAATGTCCTAGTCAGTTTGCTTGCATCAATCAGAAATGCAGAGATCCTTGTCCTGGATCCTGCGGGGCGAACGCGGAGTGTCGTGTTGTCAGTCATACACCGATGTGTGTTTGTCCTGAGGATTATACTGGTGACCCCTTCACGCAGTGTACACCAAGACCACGTAAGGGCCAAGAGTATTCTTTCCCTAATACTTTTTTTCTAAATTACAGTTATCAAAAATTTTTATTCCTCGAAAATATTAAATGATAACGTTAAAACGTTTTAGCTATCCCCGTCGATATTTCTCCATGCACCCCATCACCGTGTGGTTTCAACGCGATATGCAGAGAACAAAGTGGTGTAGGGTCCTGTTCCTGTTTAAATGATTATATTGGCAATCCCTATCAAGGATGTCGCCCAGAATGTGTCGTTGACACTGACTGTTCATCCACATTGAGCTGCATACGCTCTAAATGTCAGGATCCTTGCCCCGGCACCTGTGGTACGAACGCGGAGTGCCAAGTCATCAATCATCGTCCTGCATGCACTTGTCTCCAAGGTTACAGTGGAAATCCCTTCCAATACTGTACAGTAATCCGGGAAATAGGTATGAGTATTTACCCACTCGTCCTGGTATACATTTGACATAAACTCTGACGTATGAAAAGCTTGAAGTTCGAAGTACGAAGCTTGTACTTCGAAAGATTACAAGAAATATTTCTTATAATTCGAAATCCCCATTTTCTAGAAGATAAACCAACGTACAAGGATCCATGCAACCCTTCACCTTGCGGACCAAATAGTCAATGTCGAGTAATTAATGATCAAGGTGTTTGCTCTTGCCTGGCAGAATTCACGGGTACACCTCCCATGTGTCGTCCCGAGTGTACTTTAAATTCAGAATGTTCACAAGATCGTGCGTGTGTTAACCAGAAATGTGTTAATCCATGTCCTGCTTCATGTGGAACTTTTGCCACTTGCGTTGTCAGGAACCATAGTCCAATTTGTGCCTGCCGAGACTCATATACTGGAGATCCGTTCACTAGATGTTTCCCCATTCCACGTAAGGAATTTCGGAAAATTTCAAATTAATGTATATACCTTTCCATATAAAATTAGACTGATTTCTAATTTTGTAATTGCCCTTTTAGAAGCCTTACCACCATCCACAGTCGAACCTTCACAACCGTGTTTGCCATCCCCTTGTGGTCCTAATTCGGAGTGCCGTGTAGTTAACGGAGGTCCATCCTGTCAATGTCTATCAACTTACATTGGAAGTCCACCAAACTGTCGTCCTGAATGTACAGTAAACTCTGATTGTTCCGCAAGCCAGACTTGCATGAGACAAAGGTGCAGAGATCCTTGTCCAGGTTCATGTGGTTCCAATGCCCAGTGCACGGTGCTCAATCACGTTCCTATATGCACCTGTTTCGAAGGATACACTGGAGATCCTTTCAGTAACTGCAATCTCTCTCCCGTCATACCAAGTAAGAAAGATACAAAAATATGACAAATTATAATTTGCGAAGGAGTTCTAAAAAATGAGGAACATGATTTATTTTCCTTTGATAGCTGAACCAACTATTGTTGATCCCTGTGCATCATCACCCTGTGGGCCCAATGCACGTTGCGACAATGGAATATGTACATGTTTGGCAGAATATCAAGGGGACCCTTATATGGGTTGTCGACCAGAATGTGTACTGAACACAGACTGTCCTCAGAATCGGGCTTGTTCAAGGAATAAGTGCATCGATCCTTGTCCTGGTACATGTGGTTTAAATGCAGAATGTTTAGTATACAATCACGTGCCTATGTGTAGCTGTCCCACTGGTATGATTGGAAATGCTTTCGTTCAGTGCACTGTCTTCCAAGGTACAGTTTGTAAAATATTCTTTGCTATATTAGTTCGCTTCTGATTCTCATCTGATCGTCTATCATATTGCCATGATGATAGATACCATAGAAAGAAATCCATGTTCGCCGTCGCCGTGTGGACCAAACAGCGTTTGTCGAGAGATCAATGGTCAGCCTGTCTGTTCCTGCGTAGCAGGATTCTTAGGAGCACCACCAACTTGTAGACCAGAGTGCACAGTCAGTACTGATTGTCCATTGACACAAGCTTGTACTAATCAGAAGTGTGTAAATCCATGTCCGGGTTCATGTGGATTCAGAGCTGTTTGCAATGTTGTCAATCATAATCCTATATGCAGTTGTCCAGCAGACCTCGCTGGTGATCCGTTTGTTCAATGTGTTCCACCACGTAAGATCTATTTCTTCGTATATGATCTCTGAACAAAATTATTATCAAATATATTAATAATTCATACACATATTTTTAGCACCCGAACCCGTAGCCGTGTAGTTAACGGAGGTCCATCCTGTCAATGTCTATCAACTTACATTGGAAGTCCACCAAACTGTCGTCCTGAATGTACAGTAAACTCTGATTGTTCCGCAAGCCAGACTTGCATGAGACAAAGGTGCAGAGATCCTTGTCCAGGTTCATGTGGTTCCAATGCCCAGTGCACGGTGCTCAATCACGTTCCTATATGCACCTGTTTCGAAGGATACACTGGAGATCCTTTCAGTAACTGCAATCTCTCTCCCGTCATACCAAGTAAGAAAGATACAAAAATATGACAAATTATAATTTGCGAAGGAGTTCTAAAAAATGAGGAACATGATTTATTTTCCTTTGATAGCTGAACCAACTATTGTTGATCCCTGTGCATCATCACCCTGTGGGCCCAATGCACGTTGCGACAATGGAATATGTACATGTTTGGCAGAATATCAAGGGGACCCTTATATGGGTTGTCGACCAGAATGTGTACTGAACACAGACTGTCCTCAGAATCGGGCTTGTTCAAGGAATAAGTGCATCGATCCTTGTCCTGGTACATGTGGTTTAAATGCAGAATGTTTAGTATACAATCACGTGCCTATGTGTAGCTGTCCCACTGGTATGATTGGAAATGCTTTCGTTCAGTGCACTGTCTTCCAAGGTACAGTTTGTAAAATATTCTTTGCTATATTAGTTCGCTTCTGATTCTCATCTGATCGTCTATCATATTGCCATGATGATAGATACCATAGAAAGAAATCCATGTTCGCCGTCGCCGTGTGGACCAAACAGCGTTTGTCGAGAGATCAATGGTCAGCCTGTCTGTTCCTGCGTAGCAGGATTCTTAGGAGCACCACCAACTTGTAGACCAGAGTGCACAGTCAGTACTGATTGTCCATTGACACAAGCTTGTACTAATCAGAAGTGTGTAAATCCATGTCCGGGTTCATGTGGATTCAGAGCTGTTTGCAATGTTGTCAATCATAATCCTATATGCAGTTGTCCAGCAGACCTCGCTGGTGATCCGTTTGTTCAATGTGTTCCACCACGTAAGATCTATTTCTTCGTATATGATCTCTGAACAAAATTATTATCAAATATATTAATAATTCATACACATATTTTTAGCACCCGAACCCGTAGTGCCACAAAACCCATGCGAACCTTCTCCATGCGGACCAAATTCTCAATGTAGAGTTGTCAACGATGCTCCCTCATGTTCTTGTTCTCCAGAATTCATAGGCGCACCTCCCAATTGTCGACCGGAATGTGTCAGTAATAGCGAATGTCCTAGTCAGTTTGCTTGCATCAATCAGAAATGCAGAGATCCTTGTCCTGGATCCTGCGGGGCGAACGCGGAGTGTCGTGTTGTCAGTCATACTCCAATGTGTGTTTGTCCTGAGGATTATACTGGTGACCCCTTCACGCAGTGTACACCAAGACCACGTAAGGATGAAGAATTCTTTTTCCAGTTTTCGAATGTTCAAATTATTGCTATTGGAATATTCGTCCCTTTATGGACATAATAAGTAATTTTATTCTATCTAATTATAGTCTCAAATTTTCTGATTTCTCAAAACCGTTCTAGCTGTTCCCGTCAGTCTTTCTCCGTGCACCCCATCACCATGCGGTTTCAATGCGATATGCAAAGAGCAAAACGGTGTTGGATCTTGTTCCTGCTTGTCTGATTACATTGGTAATCCTTATGAAGGGTGTCGACCCGAATGTGTCATTGATACCGATTGTGCATCCACATTGAGCTGTATACGATCCAAATGTCAAGATCCTTGTCCAGGGACTTGTGGTACAAATGCAGAGTGTAAGGTCATAAATCACCGCCCTGCATGTACATGCATTCAAGGTTACAGTGGGAATCCGTTCCAATTCTGTACTCTCATACGGGAGATAGGTATGAAAGAAATTCGAATCGTCATATTTAACAAACATAGTTATGATTACAAATATGGTGAATAACTAGCACTTGAAAAATGAAAATTTTGTAGAAGATGACACGAAATACAAAGACCCGTGCAACCCTTCACCTTGCGGACCCAACAGTCAATGTCGCGTCGTAAATGGGCAAGGTGTCTGCTCTTGTCTACCAGAATTCACGGGTGCTCCTCCTATGTGCCGCCCCGAGTGTACTCTAAATTCCGAGTGCCCTGAAGAACGTGCATGCGTTAACCAGAAATGTGTTAATCCATGCCCTGCTTCATGTGGAACATTCGCCACTTGCGTGGTCAGAAACCATAGCCCGATTTGTGCCTGCAGAGATTCGTATACTGGCGATCCATTCACCAGATGTTTCCCTATTCCACGTGAGAAATTTGAAGCTCGTATTTTAACCGCCCAAAAATTAGACAGATTGTTATAACATGTCTGCTCTTTTAGAAGCTACACCACCTACAGCAATTCAAGTTTCGCAACCTTGTTTGCCCTCTCCTTGTGGTCCAAATTCAGAATGTCGTGTGATCAATGGTGGCCCATCTTGCCAGTGTCGGTCAACTTACGTTGGAAGTCCACCAAACTGTCGGCCAGAATGTACGGTCAACTCCGATTGTTCCCCTAGTCAGGCCTGCATGAGAGAAAAATGCAGGGACCCTTGTCCAGGTTCTTGTGGTTCCAACGCTCAGTGCACGGTGCTCAATCACGTTCCCATATGTTCCTGCTTCAACGGATACACCGGAGATCCTTTCAGCAATTGTTATCCAATTCCGGTGATACCAAGTAAGAAAACCGAATACGTAATACTTAGTAGAATTTGTGAAAGGTTTGACACGCATATGAGACACGTTTATTCTCCTAATAGCGGAACCGTCTGTGGTTGATCCTTGCGCATCATCACCTTGTGGTCCCAATGCACGTTGCGAAAGTGGTATTTGTACATGCTTGACAGACTATCAGGGTGATCCATATGTTGGGTGCCGACCAGAGTGCGTACTGAATACAGATTGTGCCCAGAATCGGGCTTGTTTGAGAAACAAATGTGTCGATCCTTGCCCTGGTACTTGCGGTCGAAACGCGGAATGTCTTGTATACAATCATATACCCATGTGCAGTTGCCCGAGTGGAATGGTTGGAAATGCGTTTGTACTGTGCACTGTCGCTCAAGGTACAGAAACTTCTCTTTCCCTAATTTTCTCCGCAGGCTAGTACTAAGTATTGCTCAGAATATTTACTATATTACCATAATACCAGATACCATAAAGGGCAACCCATGCTCTCCTTCGCCTTGCGGACCAAACAGTATCTGTCGCGAAATCAATGGCCAACCTGTCTGCTCCTGCGTATCTGGATTTTTGGGAACACCGCCTACCTGTAGACCAGAGTGTACAGTCAGCTCCGATTGTCCCCTGACACAAGCTTGTAGCAACCAGAAATGTGTCAATCCATGCTCTGGCACATGTGGGTTCGGAGCCATCTGCAACGTCGTCAATCATAATCCCATATGTGGCTGCCCGCCTGAACTTACAGGCGATCCATTTGTCCAATGTGTCCCCCGACGTAAGATTTCTTGCTTCAGTATCCCAGTTACTAATGAAAATTTAAAAAATCATAATGCTAATTCTCTTTTAGCACCCGAGCCCCCACCGAGCCCGCTGTACCGCAAAATCCATGCGAACCCTCTCCGTGTGGACCCAATGCAGAATGCAGAGTCGTCAATGATTCTCCGTCTTGCACTTGTTTATCTGAATTCATAGGCACCCCACCCAATTGCAGACCCGAGTGTGGCAGCAATAGCGAATGCCCCAGTCAGTTGGCTTGCATCAATCAAAAGTGCAGAGATCCTTGTCCTGGATCTTGTGGGGCCAACGCGGAATGTCGCGTTGTCAGTCATACACCTATGTGTGCCTGTTTGAACGACTATACCGGCGACCCCTTCACTCAGTGTACACCTACGCCACGTAAGGCTTACGAAATCCTTTTCTTGCTTTGAACAATCCGTTTCTGATCTCTAAATTGCTTCTTCAAAATATTGTAGTTGTTCCCGTCAATCTCTCCCCATGTAGTCCATCACCGTGTGGTTTCAATGCTATATGCAAAGAACAAAACGGTGTCGGATCATGTTCCTGTGCTGCTGATTACGTCGGCAACCCTTATGAAGGATGCCGCCCCGAATGTGTCGTTGACACTGACTGTCCGTCTACACTGAGCTGTATACGTTCCAAATGTCAAGATCCTTGTCCAGGTACCTGTGGCACTAACGCAGAATGCAAGGTTATCAATCACAGGCCTGCGTGCACATGCGTTCCGGGTTACAGTGGAAATCCCTTCCAATACTGCTCTGTAATACCCGCAATAGGTACGATAGATTCAGATTTTCTGGAATGTAATGACCATGAGCTAAAATTTATGCCTCATCTAAAGCTGACCAAAGCAGACATTTATTCGTTCTTTCCGTGATTTAAAATATAAAACAAAATCTCTTGCAGAGGACGAAACGAAGTATAAGGATCCCTGCAGCCCTTCGCCTTGCGGACCCAACAGCCAGTGTCGCGTAGTAAACGGACAAGGAGTTTGCTCCTGTCTGCCAGAATTCACTGGCACGCCACCCATGTGCCGCCCCGAGTGTACTTTAAATTCGGAATGCCCACTAGATCGTGCCTGTGTTAGTCAGAAATGTGTTAATCCATGCCCTGCTTCATGTGGAACATTTGCCACTTGCGTTGTCAGGAACCATAGCCCAATTTGTGCCTGCAGAGACTCATATACCGGAGATCCGTTCACTAGATGTTTCCCCGTTCCACGTGAGATATACCAAACACGTATTTATATTTCCGGAAAATCAGATAGATTGTTCATATCATATTTCGTCTTTTAGAAGCTACACCACCTACTGCAATTGAAGTTTCGCAACCTTGTTTGCCCTCTCCTTGTGGTCCAAATTCTGAATGTCGTGTGGTGTCTGCCAGAATTCACTGGCACGCCACCCATGTGCCGCCCCGAGTGTACTTTAAATTCGGAATGCCCACTAGATCGTGCCTGTGTTAGTCAGAAATGTGTTAATCCATGCCCTGCTTCATGTGGAACATTTGCCACTTGCGTTGTCAGGAACCATAGCCCAATTTGTGCCTGCAGAGACTCATATACCGGAGATCCGTTCACTAGATGTTTCCCCGTTCCACGTGAGATATACCAAACACGTATTTATATTTCCGGAAAATCAGATAGATTGTTCATATCATATTTCGTCTTTTAGAAGCTACACCACCTACTGCAATTGAAGTTTCGCAACCTTGTTTGCCCTCTCCTTGTGGTCCAAATTCAGAATGTCGTGTGATCAATGGTGGCCCATCTTGCCAGTGTCGGTCAACTTACGTTGGAAGTCCACCAAACTGTCGGCCAGAATGTACGGTCAACTCCGATTGTTCCCCTAGTCAGGCCTGCATGAGAGAAAAATGCAGGGACCCTTGTCCAGGTTCTTGTGGTTCCAACGCTCAGTGCACGGTGCTCAATCACGTTCCTATATGTTCCTGCTTCAACGGATACACCGGAGATCCTTTCAGCAATTGTTATCCAATTCCGGTGACACCAAGTAAGAAAGCCGAAGACGTAACATTCAGTAGAATTTGTGAAAGGTTTGACACGCATATGAGACACGTTTATTCTCCTAATAGTTGAACCGTCGGTTGTTGACCCTTGCTCATCATCACCTTGTGGTCCCAATGCACGCTGTGAAAGTGGAGTCTGTACATGCTTGACAGACTATCAGGGTGATCCATATGTTGGATGCCGACCAGAGTGTGTACTCAATACCGATTGTGCTCAAAATCGCGCTTGTTTGAGAAACAAATGCGTCGATCCTTGCCCTGGTACTTGTGGTCGAAATGCAGAGTGTCTAGTATACAATCATGTGCCCATGTGTAGTTGCCCAAGTGGAATGGTTGGAAATGCATTCGTACTGTGCACTGTCGCTCAAGGTACACTTTAGAAACTTCGTTGCCTATTTCTAATCCATATCGCTGGGTATTAACCGTCCGTAATACTGCCATTTACGTTAGGACACTCAATTGTATATTATTTAGTTTGACTTCTTAATATCTTAGAAATATTCTTAATGATCGCAATTGCCTAAATATTACGTGTAAACAGAACGTCAATAAGTGCATGTTCATTGAGTTTACAACTCAGAATATTACAATCGTGTTAAATATATATATAAAGCAACGATACTAGCCGATAGCTGGATTATTCATACCGACTGTATCGCTATTCAAAATACTTACTGTAGCGCTGTTCTGAATTTTTGCCACTTTTCATTATATCAGATACCGAAAAGGGTAACCCATGCTCTCCTTCGCCATGTGGACCAAACAGTATCTGTCGAGAAATCAATGGACAACCTGTCTGCTCCTGTTTGCTCTTGCGTAGCAGGATACTTAGGAGCACCACCAACTTGCAGACCAGAATGTACAGTCAGTTCCGATTGTCCACCGACACAGGCTTGCACCAATCAGAAATGTGTCAATCCTTGCCCTGGTACATGTGGGTTTAGAGCCATTTGCAATGTTGTCAATCATAATCCGATATGCAGCTGTCCACCTGAACTCTCTGGCGATCCATTTGTCCAATGTGTCCCACGACGTAAGATTTCTTGCTTCAGTATTCTAGTTACTAGTTACTAAACTACAATTTTAACAAACATAATGGTAATTCATTTTTAGCTCCCGAGCCCGCTGTACCGCAAAATCCATGCGAACCCTCTCCGTGTGGACCCAATGCAGAATGCAGAGTCGTCAATGATTCTCCGTCTTGCACTTGTTTATCTGAATTCATAGGCACCCCACCCAATTGCAGACCCGAGTGTGGCAGCAATAGCGAATGCCCCAGTCAGTTGGCTTGCATCAATCAGAAGTGCAGAGATCCTTGTCCTGGATCCTGCGGGGCAAACGCGGAGTGTCGTGTTGTTAGTCATACCCCTATGTGTGCCTGTTTGAATGACTATACCGGCGACCCCTTCACTCAGTGTACACCTACGCCACGTAAGGCTTACGAAATCCTTTTCTTGCTTTGAACAATCCGTTTCTGATTTCTAAATTGCTTCTTAAAAACATTGTAGTTGTTCCCGTCAATCTCTCCCCATGTAGTCCATCACCGTGTGGTTTCAATGCTATATGCAAAGAACAAAATGGTGTCGGATCATGTTCCTGTGCTGCTGATTACATCGGCAACCCTTATGAAGGATGCCGCCCCGAATGTGTCGTTGACACTGACTGTCCATCTACACTGAGCTGTATACGTTCCAAATGTCAAGATCCCTGTCCAGGTACCTGTGGCACTAATGCAGAATGCAAGGTCATCAATCACCGGCCTGCATGCAGTTGCCTTCCGGGTTACAGTGGAAATCCCTTCCAGTATTGCTCGATAGTGCCCGCAATAGGTACGATGTATTTTAATTTTTGTCAATCATCAAGATAATGAACCAAGTTTTACGTCTTATCTAAAGCTGTATAAAGCAGAAATTTATTCGTCTGTTTCGTGGTGTAAAACACGAATTAAAATCTCTTGCAGAGGATGAGACGAAGTATAAGGATCCCTGCAGTCCTTCGCCTTGTGGTCCCAACAGTCAGTGTCGCGTAGTAAACGGACAAGGTGTCTGCTCTTGTCTGGCAGAATTCACGGGTACACCTCCCATGTGTCGTCCCGAATGTACTTTAAATTCAGAATGTCCGCAAGATCGTGCCTGCGTTAACCAGAAATGTGTTAATCCATGCCCTGCTTCGTGTGGAACTTTCGCCACTTGCGTTGTCAGGAACCATAGCCCAATTTGTGCCTGCCGAGACTCATATACTGGAGATCCATTCACTAGATGTTTCCCCATCCAACGTAAGGAATTTCGGAAAATTTGAAATTAATGTATATACTTTTTGATATAAAATTAGACTGATTTCTAATTTTGTAATTGCCCTTTTAGAAGCCTTACCACCATCCACAGTCGAACCTTCACAACCGTGTTTGCCATCCCCTTGTGGCCCTAATTCGGAGTGCCGTGTAGTTAACGGAGGTCCATCCTGTCAATGTTTATCATTCGGCAACCCTTATGAAGGATGCCGCCCCGAATGTGTCGTTGACACTGACTGTCCATCTACACTGAGCTGTATACGTTCCAAATGTCAAGATCCCTGTCCAGGTACCTGTGGCACTAATGCAGAATGCAAGGTCATCAATCACCGGCCTGCATGCAGTTGCCTTCCGGGTTACAGTGGAAATCCCTTCCAGTATTGCTCGATAGTGCCCGCAATAGGTACGATGTATTTTAATTTTTGTCAATCATCAAGATAATGAACCAAGTTTTACGTCTTATCTAAAGCTGTATAAAGCAGAAATTTATTCGTCTGTTTCGTGGTGTAAAACACGAATTAAAATCTCTTGCAGAGGATGAGACGAAGTATAAGGATCCCTGCAGTCCTTCGCCTTGTGGTCCCAACAGTCAGTGTCGCGTAGTAAACGGACAAGGTGTCTGCTCTTGTCTGGCAGAATTCACGGGTACACCTCCCATGTGTCGTCCCGAATGTACTTTAAATTCAGAATGTCCGCAAGATCGTGCCTGCGTTAACCAGAAATGTGTTAATCCATGCCCTGCTTCGTGTGGAACTTTCGCCACTTGCGTTGTCAGAAACCATAGTCCAATTTGTGCCTGCCGAGACTCATATACCGGAGATCCATTCACTAGATGTTTCCCCATCCCACGTAAGGAATTTCAGAAAATTTCAAAGTAATTTATATTCTTTTTGATATAACAGTAGACTGATTTCTAATTTTATAATTGCCCTTTTAGAAGCCTTACCACCATCCACAGTCGAACCTTCACAACCGTGTTTGCCATCCCCTTGTGGCCCTAATTCGGAGTGCCGTGTAGTTAACGGAGGTCCATCCTGTCAATGTTTATCATCTTACATTGGAAGTCCACCAAACTGTCGTCCAGAATGTACAGTAAACTCTGACTGTTCACCTAGTCAAGCCTGCATGAGAGAAAAATGCAGGGACCCTTGTCCAGGCTCCTGTGGTTCCAACGCTCAGTGCACGGTGCTCAATCATGTTCCTATATGTTCCTGCTTCAATGGATACACTGGTGATCCCTTCAGCAACTGTTACCCTGCTCCCGTGGCACCAAGTAAGAAAGTTAAAAACGTAACATTCAGTAGAAATTGTAAAAAGTTTGAAATTTATGTGATACACGTTAATTTTTCTAATAGCGGAACCGTCAGTGGTTGATCCTTGCGCATCATCACCTTGTGGTCCCAATGCACGTTGCGAAAGTGGTATTTGTACGTGCTTGACAGACTATCAGGGTGATCCATACGTTGGGTGCCGACCAGAGTGCGTACTGAATACAGATTGTGCCCAGAATCGCGCTTGTTTGAGAAACAAATGTGTCGATCCTTGCCCTGGTACTTGCGGTCGAAATGCAGAGTGTCTAGTATACAATCATGTGCCCATGTGCAGTTGTCCAAGTGGAATGGTTGGAAATGCGTTCGTTCTGTGTACTGTCGCTCAAGGTACATCTTAGAAACTTCTTCCATTGCCCTAATTTTCTTTACTGCATGGTACTATGGAAGTTTCCAGAACATTTACCAAATTGTCATGATAATAGATACCGTAAAGGGCAAGCCATGCTCTCCTTCGCCTTGTGGGCCAAACAGCGTCTGTCGAGAAATCAATGGACAATCTGTCTGCTCCTGTGTATCTGGATTCTTGGGAACTCCACCTACATGTAGACCAGAGTGTACAATCAGCTCTGATTGTCCTTTGACACAGGCTTGTAGCAATCAGAAATGTGTCAATCCATGTTCTGGTACATGCGGGTTCAGGGCCACCTGCAATGTCGTCAATCATAATCCCATATGTAGCTGTCCACCAGAACTTACAGGCGATCCATTCATTCAATGTGCGCCGAGACGTAAGATTTGTTCCTTCAATATGTCACTTATTCAGGAAATTTTTAAGAAACATAATAGTAACTTACACGTGTAATTTTAGCACCCGAGCCCATTGTACCACAAAATCCATGCGAACCCTCTCCGTGTGGACCCAATGCAGAATGCCGAGTCATCAATGATGCTCCCTCTTGCTCTTGTTTATCGGAATACACAGGCGCCCCACCCAATTGCAGACCCGAATGTGGCAGTAATAGCGAATGTCCAAATCAGTTGGCTTGCATCAATCAGAAATGCAGAGATCCTTGTCCTGGATCCTGCGGGGCAAACGCGGAGTGCCGTGTTGTCAGTCATACCCCTATGTGTGCCTGTTTGAACGACTATACTGGTGATCCCTTCAGTCAATGTTCTCCTATACCAGGTAAGGCTCGCGAAAACCTTTTCTTCTTTTTTAATAATTAGTTTCTGTTCACTAAGTCAATTCGTAAAAAAATTTTAGCTGTTCCCGTGAATCTTACGCCATGTAGTCCATCACCTTGTGGCTTTAACGCTATATGCAAAGAGCGAAATGGCGTAGGTTCCTGTTCCTGTTTATCTGATTATATCGGAAACCCCTACGATGGGTGTCGTCCCGAGTGTGTCGTTGACAGTGATTGTCCATCTACACTGAGCTGTATACGTTCCAAATGTCAAGACCCCTGCCCTGGTGCCTGTGGCACAAACACGGAGTGCAAAGTCATTAATCACCGACCTGCGTGCACATGCATTCCGGGTTACAGTGGAAATCCCTTCCAATACTGCTCCATAATGCCCGCAATAGGTACGATATATTTTAATTTTCGTCAATCATCAAGATAATGACCCAAGATTTAGGTCTTTTCTAAAGTTGATCAAAGCAGAAATTTATTCGTCTGCTTCGTGATGTAATAGATGAATTAATATCTCTTGTAGAGGATGAAACGCAAAATAAGGATCCGTGCAACCCTTCACCTTGCGGTCCAAACAGTCAATGTCGCATCGTAAATGGGCAAGGTGTCTGCTCTTGCCTGGCTGAATTCACTGGCACACCTCCCATGTGTCGTCCCGAATGTACTTTAAATTCAGAATGTCCTCAAGATCTTGCATGCGTTAAGCAGAAATGTGTTAATCCATGCCCTGCTTCGTGTGGAACTTTCGCCACTTGCGTTGTCAGGAACCATAGCCCAATTTGTGCCTGCCGAGACTCATATACCGGAGATCCATTCACTAGATGTTTCCCCATCCCACGTAAGGAATTTCAGAAAATTTCAAAGTAATTTATATTCTTTTTGATATAACAGTAGACTGATTTCTAATTTTATAATTGCCCTTTTAGAAGCCTTACCACCATCCACAGTCGAACCTTCACAACCGTGTTTGCCATCCCCTTGTGGTCCTAATTCGGAGTGCCGTGTTGTTAACGGAGGTCCTTCTTGTCAATGTCTATCAACTTACATTGGAAGTCCACCAAACTGTCGTCCAGAATGTACAGTAAACTCTGACTGTTCACCTAGTCAAGCCTGCATGAGAGAAAAATGCAGGGACCCTTGTCCAGGCTCCTGTGGTTCCAACGCTCAGTGCACGGTGCTCAATCATGTTCCTATATGTTCCTGCTTCAATGGATACACTGGAGATCCCTTCAGCAACTGTTACCCTGCTCCCGTGGCACCAAGTAAGAAAGTTAAAAACGTACCTTCGCCTTGCGGACCCAACAGTCAATGTCGCGTCGTAAATGGGCAAGGTGTCTGCTCTTGTCTACCAGAATTCACGGGTGCTCCTCCTATGTGCCGCCCCGAGTGTACTCTAAATTCCGAGTGCCCTGAAGAACGTGCATGCGTTAACCAGAAATGTGTTAATCCATGCCCTGCTTCGTGTGGAACTTTCGCCACTTGCGTTGTCAGAAACCATAGTCCAATTTGTGCCTGCCGAGACTCATATACCGGAGATCCATTCACTAGATGTTTCCCCATCCCACGTAAGGAATTTCAGAAAATTTCAAAGTAATTTATATTCTTTTTGATATAACAGTAGACTGATTTCTAATTTTATAATTGCCCTTTTAGAAGCCTTACCACCATCCACAGTCGAACCTTCACAACCGTGTTTGCCATCCCCTTGTGGTCCTAATTCGGAGTGCCGTGTTGTTAACGGAGGTCCTTCTTGTCAATGTCTATCAACTTACATTGGAAGTCCACCAAACTGTCGTCCAGAATGTACAGTAAACTCTGACTGTTCACCTAGTCAAGCCTGCATGAGAGAAAAATGCAGGGACCCTTGTCCAGGCTCCTGTGGTTCCAACGCTCAGTGCACGGTGCTCAATCATGTTCCTATATGTTCCTGCTTCAATGGATACACTGGAGATCCCTTCAGCAACTGTTACCCTGCTCCCGTGGCACCAAGTAAGAAAGTTAAAAACGTAACATTCAGTAGAAATTGTAAAAAGTTTGAAATTTATGTGATGCACGTTAATTTTTCTAATAGCGGAACCGTCAGCGGTTGATCCTTGCGCATCATCACCTTGTGGTCCCAATGCACGTTGCGAAAGTGGTATTTGTACATGTCTGGCAGACTATCAGGGTGATCCATATCTTGGATGCCGACCAGAGTGCGTACTGAATACCGATTGTGCCCAGAACCGCGCTTGTTTGCGAAAGAAATGTGTCGATCCTTGCCCTGGTACTTGCGGTCGAAATGCAGAGTGTCTAGTATACAATCATGTGCCCATGTGCAGTTGTCCAAGTGGAATGGTTGGAAATGCGTTCGTTCTGTGTACTGTCGTTCAAGGTACATCTTAGAAAATTCTTCCATTCCCCTAATTTCCTTTGCTGCATGGTACTATAGCAGTGCTCAGAATATTTACCAAATTATCATAATAACAGATACCGTAAAGGGTAACCCATGCTCTCCATCACCTTGTGGACCAAACAGCGTCTGTCGAGAGATCAATGGTCAACCTGTCTGCTCCTGCGTAGCAGGATTCTTAGGAGCACCACCGTCCTGTAGACCGGAGTGTACAGTCAGTTCCGATTGTCCTCTGACACAAGCTTGTAGCAACCAGAAATGTGTCAATCCATGCTCTGGAACATGCGGGTTCAGAGCCACTTGCAACGTCGTCAATCATAATCCCATATGTGGCTGCCCACCTGAGCTTACAGGCGACCCATTTGTCCAATGTGTCCCACGACGTGAGATTTTTTGCTTCAGTATTCCAGTAACTAGCTACTAAACTTCAATTTTAACAAACATAATGGTAATTCATTTTTAGCTCCCGAGCCCGCTGTACCGCAAAATCCATGCGAACCCTCTCCGTGTGGACCCAATGCAGAATGCAGAGTCGTCAATGATTCTCCGTCTTGCACTTGTTTATCTGAATTCATAGGCACCCCACCCAATTGCAGACCCGAGTGTGGCAGCAATAGCGAATGCCCCAGTCAGTTGGCTTGCATCAATCAGAAGTGCAGAGATCCTTGTCCTGGATCCTGCGGGGCAAACGCGGAGTGTCGTGTTGTCAGTCATACCCCTATGTGTGCCTGTTTGAATGACTATACCGGCGACCCCTTCTCTCAATGTACACCTACGCCACGTAAGACTTACGAAATCCTTTTCTTGCTTTGAACATTCCGTTTCTGATCTCTAAATTGCTTCTTCAAAACATTGTAGTTGTTCCCGTCAATCTCTCCCCATGTAGTCCATCACCGTGCGGTTTCAATGCTATATGCAAAGAACAAAATGGTGTCGGATCATGTTCCTGTGCTGCTGATTACATCGGCAACCCTTATGAAGGATGCCGCCCCGAATGTGTCGTTGATACTGACTGTCCATCTACACTGAGCTGTATACGTTCCAAATGTCAAGACCCATGTCCGGGCACCTGTAGTCCAAACGCAGAGTGCAAGGTCATCAATCATCGGCCAGCGTGCTCATGCATTCCTGGTTACAGTGGAAATCCCTTCCAGTACTGCTCGATAGTGCCCGCAATAGGTACGATGTATTTTAATTTTCGTCAATCATCAAGATAATGACCCAAGATTTACGTCTTTTCTAAAGTTGATCAAAGCAGAAATTTATTCGTCTGTTTCATGATGTAAAACATGAATTTAAATCTCTTGCAGAGGATGAGATGAATTATAAGGATCCCTGCAGTCCTTCGCCTTGCGGACCCAACAGTCAGTGTCGCGTAGTAAACGGGCAAAGTGTCTGCTCTTGTCTAGCAGAATTCACTGGCACACCACCCATGTGCCGTCCCGAGTGTACTTTAAATTCAGAATGTCCTCAAGATCGTGCATGCGTTAACCAGAAATGTGTTAATCCATGCCCTGCTTCGTGTGGAACTTTCGCCACTTGCGTTGTCAGAAACCATAGTCCAATTTGTGCCTGCCGAGACTCATATACCGGAGATCCATTCACTAG